>NW_015539926.1:470589-479748 GCF_001515605.1 Sinocyclocheilus anshuiensis
AGAGAGAGAGAGAGAGAGAGAGAGAGAGGGTACAACAGGGCTGAAGGCACACCTTAAGAAAAAATTTGCTTTTCACTGCGCCTAAAATGTATAATTGTAGAAAAAAATATATATGTTTGCATTGAACATTAATGAACATTAATAGTTGTACCCTATATTTTTGGAGGGGTCAAATAAAAATATTTCCAGAGTCAGTAAAATTCACGCAAAAAAAAAAAAAACCCAGGAAAAATACTTTTGTAAGAGCAATAGTTCCACCTGAGTCATTTATGTCTCTTCCCTTCCTTAGTCTCCACACAGCGACAAGCTCTGTGATTTAAAGTGTTTTTCCTTTTATTCCACAGCAGGGGGTCGTAAAGACCACTTTCATGTGTCACACACACTTAGTTTAATATACTCTGCTGTCAGCTTCTATCAGTGGTTGTGTGTTACGCGTGAACTGTGAAGAGGCCCTTACAAATGTACAAGACAATCCCTGTCGCCTCCTCTGCTTCTGTATGAATTAATTCACTGGTGCTTTACAGCAGAGATGATGGCTGGTTTGTGTATGTGGGATGACTCATGTGATTCTACCTTGGCCGTGAGACTGAAAAAGCCTTTTGGTTCCACCATTTTCTCCAAGACGTGACACTTCATCCCAGCCGTGCTGTCATACTCATACATGACACCGTACTCCAGATACACGTTATCCACCGTCAGGCTGACGTGATCTTTTTTTCCATCTATTATGGCGATTGTGTTGAACTTGTCCATGACTTCTGTTGAACACACACACAAGTTTGTGTCAGTGTTACTAGTTTGAGCAGATCAAAAGAGACAAAAGAAGCACATACATAATCCAAAGCCAATATTTTGATGGCTAAAGCTCATCTAGAGACCACCAGTCTACTTCCTGCTTATTAACAAAATACCAAATCACTGTACAAACATTATATCCATTTATATTTATATTTTATTAGGCCAGTTAAGGTGAAGAAAAGTGTTAATCTTTTCAATGAAATTACTGATGAAAATGCAGCAATGCAAAATGGTTTTTTTAGTTCAATAACTATAATGAAGTCAAAAAACGCAAAAATGTGATGATATTATCATGATAATAGTTTTTATTTTAAATTAAAGAAAATAACTTTACTTTGTTGCAGTTTTTCCATCACATTTTCATCATTTCATTGTCAATGTGTATAATTAAATTGTTAAATTCAATCAAAGTAAATTAGATATATACAATCTTTCCATGTCCTATGAATTCTACTGAAGTGAGACTTGTAGAGTGAAATTAAATTAAATTAAATGCATATTTAAAATAACATAAATAAAATTAAATGGAATAAAAATTAAGAACTTGCTATCACAACATATTGACTACATTTACAAAAGCAAGTATAATATACTTGCATATACTTATACTGCATGAGGCTATCCTGATGTGTGACTTGTAGAGTTAGTCTCAGAGGACAAAGAAGAAGAAAAAGAGTAAATATCAAGGCTAGAGTGGGAGGTTGAAAAAGTGTGTACTTGTGTATACAGTACAATATGTATTTGCACTTTTGTGTGTAACAGCACCTTCAACTTTACACTCAAACACATCTCCGTTCTCCCCTGCGGCGGGCTTCTGATTGGTTCTCTGGTCTTCCTGTGCACTCTCACTGTTGTTGTACACCCATTTAATGGAGTCTTGCTGCAACAAGAAACAACAAAACATATTCAGACAGACCAGCTTTCAAAACATGGTTTGCGAGTTGATAACACCCTCCCATCAGACACTAAAATCAAAAAGCTAAAACCTTATTTTTTTCTAGTAGATAGCACTAGACGCTTTTCCACTGTCGAGCCAGTGCTTTAAACGGGCTGGGAGGGGCTAATAGCACCGAGGCCAAAATCACACTGCGTTTCTACCGTTGGGCCAGAAACTCCGCTGCGCTTCACTAAAACACACCCTTTACACGCCTCTCAGGAACAACGATCATAATCCACAATCATAAACAATGATCATTGTATGGTGATCATAATCCACATTGGAACAAGTTATTTCAAACACTCGCTGCTGTCTGAAAGTGAGTTTTGAACTAAAATAATTTTAAAAGCCTTTAATGCTGGTATTATAGCTGTTAACTTTATGAAATGATCCGCAGCGCTAACGCTCTCCAGACGCGGAGAAATGATGTGGTTATGCCTTTGTTCATAACCACTCCTCTGGCCCCAGCTGGCCCGCTTTGTCAGTCAGTCAGTCAGTCAATTTTATTTATAGAGTACATTTAAAAACAACAGCTGTTGGCCAAAGTGCTGTACAAAATTTAAGCATATACCAAAATACAAAAGTAAACATAGAACACAGCGACAGATAGTACACTACAGTTATGCCACTGGGCTTACTTATGACCATATGCAACAGTAAATAAATAAGTTTTAAGAAGAGACTTAAAATCAGCGTATGTTGGTGCAGTTCTTATATAGGGTGGCAACATGGGCTTTGGGCCAAGGTTTTCATCGGGCCAAAAAACCCGGGCCTTTGGCCCCAAGGAAGCACCGACGAGGCACGATCAAGCCCCGGAGGTGACAGTGGAAACGCAACTGGCCCTGGCACGCACTAGCACGCCCACTTTTGGCCCGACAGTGGAAACGCGGCTAATGAGGTTAAATGTAGAGCAAATGGATAACTTTAATTTAAAGGGATAGTTCACCCAAAAAGGAAAATTCTGTCATTAATTACTCACCCTCATGTCGTTCCAAACCCGTAAGACCTTTGTTCATCTTCAGAACACAAATTAAGATATTTTTGATGAAATCTGAGAGCTTTCTGACCCTGCATAGACAGCAACAGAACTACCATGTTCAAGGCCCAGAAAGGTAGTAAGGACATCGATAAAATAGTCCATGTTCTGTTTCTTCTTAGCAGTATACTGCAGCTTAGGTATTTCAAACTTCCTTTTACCCCTAAGTGCTGAACGATAAAGAACTTCGCTATGAGTATATCAGGGCCTTTATATGCTTAACAGACTAAAGTACATCCACCTCAGCTCTGTTTCTGTCAATATCTCCCCTACATTTCCCTCCTCTGGATGGTGGGCTGCAAATCCCTGCTCAGCAGGAGGGTGGGCACCCCCTCATTCTTTTTCCATGTCTGATGGAAACCAGAGTCCAGCCAGCATGCCAACCACATCGTCCTACTTCAGTCTGTGCCAAGCCTGTCCTTTATTACCCTCCAACACAGGCCTGCCTGGCCCATTCCTTAACCCATATCCCTCACACCCCCAGCCAGCTTCCTGGCCTTCTTCCCTGCCCTGTTCTGCAAAAGAAGCCATAACTGCTATTATTGCTGGGTAATGACCCGGACCGGATAACAAAGGGTTCTGTTATGTGTTTTGTAGTGTTTTATATATACAAATTTACTACTTAGAAAGATCAGGAATAGTGCAATTCCATGGAGGGGCTGAGAGATGCTCGCAGTCTTACCTGTGTGGGACGCCGGTACTTCCTGCAGGCTGTGACGTGGGCGATGACACTGGCGTGGCTTTCTTTGCTCACATTGATGCCATTCACTTTAATGATGCATTGACCCGGGTGAAGGCCTGCGACTGCTGCAACGGTGCCTTTTGGGAAACAGGAAGAGAGATAAGATATATTTGGCCAAATTCTAAGATGGTATTGCATATAATAGCAGAATGCAAAATGATGGACAATGCAAACAAAATTAAGTACTCAAAAGCATTCAGTATTGAAAAGTTTAGATAAAAACAACTCAGTGTGCAGTATTGTAAACAAGTACAATTTTACTCAATATTTTTGTGTTCTACGTATTGTTATCCCTTACGAAAATTAACCATGGTTATAGTAAAAGTGTTGTAACCATGGTATTTTGGCGTATTGATTAACATTTGTATAACTACAGTTTTAATACAAATACCATGGTTAAACTATGGTTATAGTAGCAAAACCATGGTACATTTGTGGTTACCATGGTTTAACTACCCTGCTGAAAAAAAAAAAAGGTCATCGGACTGGTTTTAGAGAGGTTTTGACCACTTCTTGCAAACCAGCTACTTCCATCTTAAACCAGCTAAGACCAGTCAACCAGCTTAGGCTTTTTTGCTGATTTTTTTCAGCAGGGTATAGTAACCATTTTTTTTTGTTTTTATTTGTAGTAAAACCATGGTTACTTTTCGTAATTAATGCTAACGAGAGTATTGTGCCATTAGCTTAGCAACATAATAACATCAAACTATTCTCTTCTGGCTAGAGGGCTATGTGTACTATTTTACTTAATATTTGTGTGTGCTATGCATTGTATTTTAACTGAAGCATCATGCCATTAGCAACATGCTAATGCCAAACACTATTGATTCACCTGTGCAAAACGCTATTTGTGTACTATTTTACTCAATATTTGTATATGCTACATATTATGCTAAAAAAGCATTGCGCCATTAGCAACATGATAACATCAAAATGATTCTCCTCTGCGGGGGGCCGTTTTTGTACTATATTTTTAAGCTAACTAAAGTGTTATTCTGTTAGCTTAGCAACATTTTGGTGCCAAACTCCTCTGTAGAGTGTTATTTGTGTACTGTTTTACACAATAAGTTACAGCATGCAAACTTCATTGATTCTCCTGTGAGGAGTGCTATTTGTGTGGAGTTTAGAGCTGTTTCCCAGTGTAGAGTGTCTCAAATCGGTCACTTTTAAGATTGTATGCTGGCTAGGGTGCAGCCTTAGAAGGTATCTGCCTATGTAGTTGGTAGGCAGTGAGGCGGTTCACTATTGAAACAGAGCTTTCTGAGCTGAACAGATGTTTTTGTGCATACACAATGAGGAAGGGAGAAACATAAATCAACACAAATCTCCTAAACACACAATCTCATAAGCATTTTTACAAGCAGACCCATAAATAGCGACTTAGATGTATAAGCAGGGCATAAAAAATGGCCCAGATTTTCTCTGTAGTAACAATTCTTTCATAGTTCATGTCTGAATGGCAGTGTGCAAAGTGAATGACACTAGTGTTGGGTCGTTCTTGAACGATTCGTTCGTTTTGAACGAATCTTTAATGTGACTCGGGAAGAACGAACACATAAACAGTTTGACCCTAATGTTAGGATCCGTCTAGCACAGACAGATCCACTTGGTATGGGCGCCACTTTCTGCATTACAGCAGGTGATACTAAACTGTAAAATAACGGTTAGTTTTCAGAAAAGCGAAACATCAGTAAAATCAGGACCTGTTTATCTGTAAATGATGTGTGGATCCTATAAAAGATGTCTGAAGACTAGGCCAACATTTGAAGTTTCATTGCAGAGACTAAATATTCATAGTTTGCTTGCATAATCTCCTAAACAAGGCCTTATACTGAATATATTTTTCTCTATTAAAAGTGCACGCCTCTGAAAAATGTTCCTGTTTCTCTAATCACACTTTATGGTCTGAAGTCTTTACACTGCATTTCTTTTCTTTTTTTCTGAGCAAACTCTCTCACTTCTACAGCCAGCGAAACTCAGGCAAAAGCAAAACATTTTTAAGAACAAGCAAGCACATTAGGCAAGGTAATAATTATCATAACTCCCCACTGAGCTTATGAACAGCAATCACCTGAAGGAGCAGCTGACCTTCTAAATCTGGGCAGAGAAACTCAAATTCATGTTTCTGTACTACTCTGCTGAAAAGACTAGTTTAGGCTAGCATAAATGTCCATACTGTACCTTCCACAATTTATTCTAGTTAGAGCTGGTTTAGGCACAAGCAAAACCTAGCTAAAAGCATGTTGACATGTCACCATAGATCTATCATGACAACTCTCAGAATATTTTAGCATGGTAATGGATATGACAATGTTCATATATTTGTTCTTGGCAGAATAGGTCTGCTACGCTGCTGAATTGCTGCTGCTGTTGGTTATTGCTGTTGTTGTAGACTATTGCTGCTGCTGCAAAGCAATTACAGGAACTTGCTACTGCCAATTCATATGCTGATATGGAGCTGTGAGTATTTAAGACATACTGCTGAACAAATAGCATATAAAATAACCCATAGCAGATCTATACAGGTGGAGCTGGGGAAGGTGGAGGGTTTCAGAGGAACTCTGCATGTGTGCTGTGAAATGCTCTAGTGAATGCTAACCAATCATTTAAATGTAAAGCAGCAAGCTCATTGGCTGCATATGCAACATGAATCAATCAGTTTGTGCCAAGTAGTTTAACGCTGTGAATATCATCAGCCTGTGCCATCTAGACTTTCATGACGGAACTGAATTTTTAGCCATCAAAATAGTGTACGCCTTTTTAGTGAAGCTGGTTGACTACTGATGTCTTACTGATTAAGCTAGTTAGAAGTTGTGGTCAACCGATATGTTTTGATGTCTGATGCTTATATCTTAGAGAGCAGGTTGATCGATGGCCAATATTAAGACGATATATATGATACGACACTGTTTAATTTAAAAGTAGTAAATAACAAATGTATAATTTCTGCAGTTACATTTTTCTATATGTTTTAGATAATTTTTCCTCAATGTTTTTTTAATCATTAATTGTATGAATTATGAATTTATGAATGAATTTAAATAAATAAATTGCACTTGATAAAAAACAAATTAGTAAAACAAACAGTTTTAGACTTAGGAACTTCGTGATTTTCTTATCATGTAATCTTATCATAGTATTTTTCACAAATACAGATGTTGAAAACACAAATAAAAAGGAAGTAAACTCTTTTACCAACAGTTTAATCAGTAATCTAGTAAGTTTGTGTGCACTAGGAATCATATTTTTCAAAGCAAGACCAGGTTCTCAGCAATGTCAAAATAAAAGTCCCAACATCTGATGCTTATCAGCCAAACTGAAAAACTTAGTGGTAATTGAAAAATACCAAATATCAGCCGATATATCAGTCTTGGCAACATATTTTTGCAATCTTGTTAACTTCCACAAGAATCAGCCAGACTTCAAACCCTTCAGGCAAACTGGATTCAGTTTGGATTTGGATTCATACCGAATTTGAATTTGTAAATGACATATTTTGGATGCAAGTAGCTTCTGTTTGTTGTAAAGTGAGGACTGTTCTTCTTCCATCTCTTATTCTCTTCAGGGATGACAGTGCAAGCTGGACTGTTTTTCTTTTTTCATTCATCTCTCACCATGTTTGATGAGAATGCACTGCAGACACAGCAGGAAGCGAGAGCTGTGCAGCTTGTTCTCTCTATATATAGATATATATGTGTGTGTGATGCTCTTCTCAATCTGGCTCAAGTCAAGTCATGTACCTACAGCTCCAGCTGTGATCCAGCTGAGGTTCAAAAACACAGTAAGATATAAAGGCACTAGTAACTTCCTTTAGTCCAGCCTAGTTTTCCTCTCTTCCCTTCTCTCTGTTTTGCTCTTACCTCTGCCAACCGCATGCACCACAGATGGCCCGAACCCCCGGATCTGAAAGCCCAATCCGTCTGCAGAGTCTGGGATCTTCACAGTCCTGTGGAGCAGATAGACACACAGACATCAATTTGGTCGCCAAACACACCACATATCCCGGCCGTTGCTCCAAGCGTGTTGTGTATTCTGAGTTGCAGTTAAATATCAAGCTGATATTCATCAATAAAAGGATGTTTATCTGGCAGGGTTCTTGATTTAATTGATATCGGGCTTTATAGATAGTCTGTATGGTGTTATGAAGTCTTTAGATCACAGGAGATGAGAAGTTTTCTACTCACTCTCTGGGTTTGGTGCTGACCAGTACTCTGAGGGAACCTTTGCTGTGGAAGCACTGCTTTAGGAAGTTTTCCACTTCCTGGAAAGGTCTCAAGAAGACCAGGTCCCCATTAATAGCAAAGATCTTTTTCCCCACTTCCAGACCAGCCATCTGCACAAGAGACACCCAGGAATATCAAATAACCTCTCAACCTAGATATACAGTTGCTCCAAAATGATGTGGACACTTCAAAATGTGAGAATGACATTAGACAGCAAAACATAAAAGATCTTTTTTTATTTTTTTAAAAAAAGCTATGACAAACACGTTCAAAGTGTCAAATCATTTCACAAAAAAAGGTTTGAAATTTAATTTGTAATTAATTAATTCATTAATTTTATGAAGGAACACTTATTTAACACTTTATTCATATTAATATTATAAATTCATACTTTTATTCAACACATTAAACTAATCAGTGACAGTAAATTATTTTACATTGTTTCATAATACATGCTGTTCTTCTGAATGCTCTATTCATCAAAGAATCCTGAAGAAAAAAGTATCACAGTTTCCACAAAAACATTAAGCAGCACAACTGTTTTCATCATTGATAATAATAAAAATGCTTTGAGCATCAAAATTGAGCATCAAATCAGCATATTTGAATGATTTCTGAAGGATCATGTGACACTGAAGACTGGAGTAATGGCCACTGAAAAATCAGCTATGTCATCACAGGAATAAAATTATATTTAAAATATATTCAAATAGAAAAGTGTTATTTTAAATTGTAAAAATATTTCACAATATCACTGATTATTTACTGTATTTTTGATCAAATAAATGCAGCCTTGGTGATCAATAAATCAATAACTCTTACCAACCTCAAACTTAGCTATAGTATAAAAATAGTATAGATAGTATAAAAAAAATTGTAAAGATAGTATAAAAAAACTTAAAAATCAACATTTCTTTTTGTTTCGTTTGTCACATTGGATGAAGTTGATGTGATGAACGACACCTTTGTTTATTTTGCTGTGCATACTTGAGGGGAAATAACTATTTTGAGGTTAATGTATATATCTCGTACAGTATGTATGTGCATGAATGGATGGCTGAAAGTGTAGAAGATTTTAATTAATCAAAATGTAAATTGTTCAGGTATAATCGGTGTGAATGTGGCCATTTATGTATTAAGTTATTCTACTATTATAATCATGTGTATTTGCCTGCATGTATAGAAATCTGTATGAGAATGGAATGTGCAGATATATGGTGAAGTACATGATAAGCACATGATGGCACATAATAGGTCCCTTATTTTCACAGAACATAAAATTAAGGCCTCATGACTGCATCGTGATGATCCCATAACAAATATGAATGAAACCATTAAACACGCCTAGAGAACGAACAGTATATAAGAGAGTACAGAAAAAGAGTCTGGAGATTGCTCTGCAGAGTTCTCTCAGGTTTTATTG
>NW_015539926.1:479835-484533 GCF_001515605.1 Sinocyclocheilus anshuiensis
CTGACTTAATGCAGGAAAAGGTGAATCTTTCACTTGAGACTTTTCCTGAGGGTGAAGAGAACATCCTGAAATCCAAAACTCAGGCAGGAACAATCAAAAGCCAGACTGCAGGAGAGGCAAAGAAACAACGGAGACCATACACCACAACATCAGGCTTTTAAGTGCCATCACAGACTGACGACCCAGTGCAACAGCCCAGGCTGATGATCTAACCAGAAGGACTTCCATCCCTTCCCATTGCATGCACAGGTGCTGCATATATAATGATCACTCACTATAGAGACTGCTTCATATTTTGTTAATTATTTTATTAACTATATTAATCTTGATTATCCACTGGTCTCACAGCAGTTCTTTGAATTCTGTGTTTTAAATAACACTCTCAATCTGCTTTTCAATAGGTACCAGTCCAGCCTTATGTCTTAAAGAAAAAGTAATTATGACAGACAGAAGTGAGTGCTTGACTCACCAATCAGATAAAAATGGAGCTGGATTTGGCATAGTAAGGGCTATTTCATTAACCAACTAGGGGGAAATATACAACTGAATTATTGACAACAATGCTGAACTCTATGGGGAAAAGAAAAAAAGGGGAGACAAGTTGTCTTATATAAAATATATATGGCTGATAAAATAAAAATATTGGTCACTCCATTTTGTTTAATAGTAATTTTCTAGGGCTAAATAAAATAAAATAATAATAAAATAAAACAAAATTACTCCAAAATCATGAAATCACATATGCTGTCATCACTGGGGATAACAAGATGGAAATGTTGATGGCCATGGATCCTAGATTATGCAGAGATCTCCAATCCTCTTTTTTGTTAATTATTTTATTAACTATATTAATCTTGATTATCCACTGGTCTCACAGCAGTTCTTTGAATTCTGTATTTTAACTAACATTCTCAATCTGCTTTTCAATAGGTACCAGTCCAGCCTTATGTCTTAAAGAAAAAGTAATTATGACAGACAGAAGTGAGTGCTTGACTCACCAATCAGATAAAAATGGAGCTGGATTTTGTGAAGGCTATTTTCATTAACCAACAAGGGGGAAATGCACAACTGAATTATTGACAACAATGCTGAACTCTATGGGGAAAAGAAAAAAAAAACAGGTAGACAAGATGCCTAATAGAAAAAATTATGGCTGATAAAATAAAAATATTGGTCACTCCATTTGTTTAATAGTAATTTTCTAGGGCTAAAATGAATAAAATAATAATAATTAAAAAAAATTACTCCAAAATCATGAAATCACATATGCTGTTATCACTGGGGATAACAAGATGGAAATGTTGATGGCCATGGATCCTAGATTATGCAGAGATCTCCAATCCTCTTTTCAAAGTAGCTCATGAGCAATAACAAAAATGTATTTGACTAACTAAACAAATTAATCTATTAGATTTTGATGAAAAAAAGAAAGAAAAAAAGAGGTTTATACAGGGGTGTTAAACTAAACTTTATGGTGACTGACGTTGCCTGGTTGCATGACATCTAGAAACTATGTGGAATGCTACCAGATCTATGCTCAGTAGTGTATAGCGAAAGAAAAAAATAAATAAATCATGCTACTCAGAATTCGTGGCATTCACAACTAAAATCATTAAGGTGTCTGACGAGACACTAAGGCAAATCAATCATTTTTCCAAAACAGCTGTATGCAAATTTTAATATGTGGGCCCACAGGGCAAATTATGCCCAGTAAAATAATGACCATGGATGAATTTGGTTAAGAATAAATTTGAAAAACAAAAAACAAAAACAAAGGATGCAAATAATTAATTAAAGCTTTTTATTATAGAAAGTGTGTATTAGCCCTGCTCAGAGCTCAAAAAAGGGGCCAGGACAGCCCTCAACCCACATGAAATTTCCACAGGTCACACCAAGAAGGATGACTGGCCCATGAATGATGGGACGGCTAACGAGATGATAAAAATACTTGGGAACAGATGTAGGCCAACAAATGGAAAAGAGGAAGTGGAAAGAGAAGGCAACAGACAAGCAGACAACTCAGGAGAAAGTGACAAGGAGAGACCAGAGACGCATGATGGCACATAATAGGTCCCTTATTTTCACAGAACATAAAATTAAGGCCTCATGACTGCATCGTGATGATCCCATAACAAATATGAATGAAACCATTAAACACGCCTAGAGAATGAACAGTATATAAGAGAGTACAGAAAAAGAGTCTGGAGATTGCTCTGCAGAGTTCTCTCAGGTTTTATTGTCTCTGAAAATAAAATCACTTCTGGCATCAAAATCCCAAGACTCTGAGAAAGATTCGTCACAATAGCGGCAGAAGCCACCACAAAAGCATAGATAAATTTCATTTTCACAGGTGCAGGGTTCAATCCTTTCATCTACATGTGCAACTTCCTGCTCTGAGCTCTCAAGTGGATGTAATTCATTCACTCTGTGCTTCACTGAATGGATTGGACACGTCTCTTGACAGCTATAAATATAACCATTCTTCTCTTACAATAAAATGCACAGTCCTCTGTTTCCGGCTCATGTTTTTCCTCTACATTGAGAAAAACGCTTGGGCAGCTTCTCCTTTTTCTGTTGTTTTCTCTTTCCCTTTTTCATTCACTTTTCTCTTTTTATTATAGCTCTTTACCTTATCCTCTCTATCTCGGCCACTGTCTTTTTTCAGTTACAAGCACGAAAGTCCATTTTGCTATTTTTACAAGACAGCTCTGCATCTATGTAAGTGCACAGCTGGATTTTATTGCCTTTTTTCACTCTGCTCATCATTGGAAACAGATCCACATGCAATGCAGCGTGGAGCCCCGTACTGTGACGCACAAGTTCCTTCAGGTCTGGGTAGCATTACTCTCTCTACGTCAGAACCGAGCCAGTTCACTTGACCACATTTACCAGGGTTTGATCTAACAGATCGAACATATTAAAGCACTAAAAGGGAACCTCAAGACTGGCGTGATTTGAGGTCTATTTGTGTTATAAGCCCACAACCGCAAACATCAAAATGTGCATTACCACAATAGAGAGTGTTAATTGTTAATTATCAAGGTTTAGGGATTCAATTGATCTTTAAATGCCTAACTGGTCTGATCGAGCACAAGCAAACTAAAAGATGAGCTTGACAACAGGTGTGTAAATTCTTATTAAAACCCCTCACCCTTTTTTTCTTTTCTAATTTTGCTATGGTAGGAAATACCTTGGAAAACCCAATTTATTAAAATCAACAAAATTCAAATAACCATGAAATCCACCCTAGTGAAACACAAATATACTAAAATGTATTTGAAATATATTTTTTTCATGCTAAGTATAGTACAAATATATTTACATATTTATGTACGTAATAAAATTGTACTTTTTGTATACTAAACTGGAACAACTAATTTTGTACTTAATGCAATTTAATTGTGCAGAAGTAGTGCTGAAGTCCAACTAAAGATATATTGAAGTATTTGATTGTGCTAAAGTGGAACGATTGCAAGTATACTTTAGGTACACTTTAAATATTTTGCATTTAAAGACCCATATTATTCAAAGATCACACAATCCTCATCAATAGTGACATTAAAACACATTTTAGGCTTAATATTAAGAAATGTGCATTGTGCACAAGTAGTACTCCAAATAAAGTTTAATTATAATTTTTGTATCAGTCAGTTTTTTTTTTTGTTTGTTTGTTTTTTTACAAAAGTGTTACTTTTACTTTTGTATGATAAAAAATATTGAACAAGAACTCAAGTCACCACTTGATATCCAAAGTCAAATCTGGGTCTTGAAGCAAAACTAGCTGAGAACCAGAGTGACCGTATAACCCAAATAAAATAGTATTTCTGTTTTCTAAATCACCTACACAAAGGTATCACACACACCTCAGCAGGGGAACCTTTCTCCACTGATTTGACGATGGGCACTCTGTTTCGGTCTTCTAGCGTGAAGCCATAGCCTCCTTCACTTGGCTTTATCTGAAATCAGAGTACACATTTCACAGTTATCATGACTTAGTAGCTTTGGCTTTGTCATACAGTGACATTTTATTACAATTCATGTTTTGGAGCTGCTCCTAGAATGTGAACTTCAGTTTCTCATGAGCCAAAACTGTCAAACGAGTTGACTGCATGTTTAAGTGTAATGAGAGGCTGGTTTAGAAACAGTCAAGCATAATTACTGGTGATGACTCTAGAGTCAGAGCTGGCCCGAGTTCAGACCCCCCGTACGTGCCGAAGCAGAAAAGCCCCATGCGAGTGGATGAAAACCACATGGGCTCACGCCAGCATGCGCTATTGTAAGTGGCATGAGCTGTAGGCGATTACAGACGACATCTCTCACCAGCAGCGACTTGGCGATAACATTCTCCACAATTTTTAGATCGTGCTTTATGGGTTTGTGTTTGGTGTTGGAACCCTCCATCTCCTCGTCGGCAAAGAAACGAAACAGAAGAGGCTCGTCCTTAAATTCGCTTTTTTCCAAAACTGCAAAAAAACAAAAGCAAGGTGTTTTAAAACAAATAATATCTGATGTTCATGCGCTAGTGATGTAAGCAAGTCAAATATTGCATAGTTGACATAAAATACTTTTGGAAAATTGAAAGTCCTGTGGTGTCACATGCTAAACTCTGTCTAAAATTAAATGAAAACAATATATATATATATACACACACACATACTGTACTATATATACTGTGTGTGTGTGTGTGTGTATATATAT
>NW_015539926.1:484565-487969 GCF_001515605.1 Sinocyclocheilus anshuiensis
TGTGTGTGTGTATATATATATATATATATATATATATATATATAAAATCCTTAAAATTATATTATATTATTAAATTATATTAACTACTCAGTTAAAATGCATTTTTAATATATATCACCCTGTAAAAGGGAAAACACTCACATGAAAAATATTGACTTTTACTGTTCAGCATATAACATTAAATATTAAAATAAACCTATATTCAAATAATTCATTTCATTTGGCTTCATTCTAATAACATGTTTGTTTACTTTTGCAGCATAAAAATGTTGGGTCACCACGTGATGAACATACACTTACACATACACACAACACGTGTGTGTGTGTGTGTGTATAATAATAATAATAAAAAATTATATTATTATTACTGTAAATTATTATATTATATTATATATTACATTATGGGCTATTATACTTACCTTAACTCTTGATTTGTTTTTGTTTTTTATGTTCAAGAACATGTTATTTGACAACTATTCAACTTCATTTGACTTCAGTATCTGTTTTTCAATAACACACAGCAAAAAGCAACTTTATAGCAACTACTTTGTTGTTGTTTTGGCTGCTGCTTGTCATGCAGCAGATGAGGATCAAACTGATGTGAAAATTGAATTTGTGTGCCACACAGAAGAGGGAAACACATAATGTACTGGAATGACAAGAACCGTACAGAGAGTTTCAGAGGGGAAGCCGTTTCTATGGAAAGTGGGTCCCGTGAAAAGGTCTGTCACCCCGGCAACATGGGCTCTAAACAATCCCTTCACTTTTGTAGCAAAAATACCCCCAACGAGAAAAAGAGGTCCAGTGTTCTCCACACATCTATGGGTGAGATTACAGAAAGCTGAATTAGCTTTAATGGTCACATAACCCAGTGAATCATCTTAACTGGATGAATGCCATGATCGCATACAAGGCCAAAAAATGAAAGCACAGCCAGTCAAGTTATTACGTTCTATAAATTTGTTGGTAGTTTGCCACGTTTAAGACTCAATTGCAGGCTGTTGGGAGCAGCCCATGTTAGACGATAAATGAGTCACACGAGCATGATGTGGACTTTGGCATCTAGTGCCCTGAAAATGAGACCCGAATCCTGCAAACAAACGGTTGCCATGACAACTAGCCAGTCAAACTTGGATTGTGGAGAAGGTCAAGGCTGTTGTCGAGAGTCAGAATGTGCAGAATCCAGTTAAGGGGAAAAGTTTTGCAATGTGAATTCACCCCATACACTACAAAAATCATTTTCTTAATTAATATTTTGTTATGCTTTTTATTAAAAATGTCCTGAAAACAAAATAAATTTACTCAAGAAGAATCTATCTATCTATCTATCTATTTAGTGAAAAATTCATTTAAGCAAACAAATTATTCTTTTTTTCTCATATTTCTCATATCTGAGTTGCTTTTTCAGTTGTGAACCTGTTATTTTTAATGAATGATTAAGTTCAATGTCACTCAAAAAACACAAAACGACACTTGTCGCAACACACTGAACAAATCAAAAAATGAATCAGTGAACAAACCAACCCCAGTGAAAAATATACTAAATTATATTTGAAATACATTTATTTCATGCTAAGTATACTACAAATTAGGGCTGTGCAATTAATCTAAAAACAGTTTCGATTTCGATTTTGGCCTCCAACGATTATGAAAATACAATAATCGAGATAAAACAATTATTGCGCCCCACTACACCCCCTTTCCAGCGCTGCGCTGCTTTCGCTATTCCATAAAAGCTCAATTTCAAGTGCAAATCAGTAAAATCATGTAACGTGACTTTTGCAAAATGGGATGTGCTTGATTTATATAAGTATATTACATTTATTCATGTTTTTAAAAGCGTGAAAGAGAACTTACGGAGCAGAACACGGACATGTAAAGTCATCTTTTAGCACAAGGTGTGCGCCTAAATGGTCAAATACACGCAAAAATGTGTTAAAATGCGGCGCTTATTCATGTATACCTTCGTCGCTCGTGTAATAAATGAACGTAGAGTTGAGAATGAAAATACATGTGTAACGGTAAATTGGATCCGTGCGGCTCTTAAAGTGACAGCGGGCAGCGAAATAAGCTTCCATATAAAAGATTTCTATCAAAATATTAAAAAACATCACTGACCGCGCTCAAACTATCACTATTATCGTTAAGTTACAAAGGGAACTGTTTGTTTTTTCTCATGTATACATGCAGACCGGATCCAGAATGAACTCTGGCCTCTGTCTGAAGACATAAGATCACACAGAAGTGTTGAGGAGCGCCGGATGGACAGATGGACGGAGTGAAGGCCGATAGAAATGTCAGGCGGTAAATGTCCCTCCATGCGCCGCTTGTCTGCTCGGATCCATCACCGTCACAGAGATGCAGCAACCTTTCCCTCTCCATCACACTGATTAACCCCCCTCTCGGGCCCCGGGGCCGTGTCAGAGTCTGCGTATCGCTCCGCATCGGCCCAGAAACCTTCACGCTCATAACCAGCTCCTGAGGCTCCTCCACCAGAACCGCTTTATCTCCAATCACCGTCAATACCTTCAGCTCCTCCGGACACATCTTCCATATTTAATGTCCTGACACCTAGGGCTGTGCAATTAATCGAAAAACAGTTTCGATTTCGACCTCCAACGATTATGAAAATACAATAATCGAGATAAAATTACATTCTCCAGAGTGAGAATCCCTTTTCCTGAGCTGCACGTTCGTTCCTCCATAAAAACCCAATTTCACGTGCAAATCAGTAAAATCATGCAAAATGGGAAAAGTATATTTATTCATGTTTTTGACATGTAAAGTCATCTTTTAGCTCAAGGTGCGCGCCTAAATGGTCAAATGCACGCAAAAATGCGTCAAAATGCGTCGCTTAGTGATTATTCATGTATACCTTCGTCGGTCATGTAACAACTGAACGTAAAGAGTTGAGAATGAAAATACGCGTGTAACGGTAAATCAGATCCTCTTAAAGTGACAGTGCGCTATTTTCCTGCTGCGACTGTGTGCTTCATATTAATCAAACAACAAAAGACAAATTCAAAATCACACACTGCTCTTGAATGAAGGACTTTTGTAGCTTTAATAAGAAACAACGAAAGTTTCATTCTTGCAGTGAAGACTATGCTGTTTTATTTTACATTTGATTATTCATTTCTGTAGTAGGCTGTTAACTGCTTGAGACTTGAGACTCATTTTAATACTCTCCTCCCATAAATTTTGCGTCTGAAAGGGAAACTCCTACAAATGCATATTCAATAAGGTCAGGCACAAAAATAACTGTCCATGCCTTTTCAGCGCTAATTCTTCACTGCGTGTCTTTAGTAAATCCTGACAGTATTATCGGTTTGCGCTGGTGCAAGCTGTTAGTAAATCTGACCCTTAAAGGGTTACTCCACCCCAAAATGAAAATTTTGTCATTA
>NW_015539926.1:490462-510170 GCF_001515605.1 Sinocyclocheilus anshuiensis
TACTCCACCCCAAAATGAAAATGTTGTCATTAATCACTTACCCCCATGTCGTTCCAAACCCGTAAAAGCTTCATTTGTCTTCGGAACACAATTAAAGATATTTTGGATGAAAACCGGGAGGCTTGTGACTGTCCCATTGACTGCAAAGTAATTAACACTGTTAAGGCCCAGAAAAGTATGAAAGACATCGTCAAAATAGTCCGTGAACTCATGAACGCGCTTGCAACTTGCAAAAAGTTGAATAAAGTCGATATTTTGTTTTCTTTCTGCACAAAAAGTGTTCTCGTCACTTCATAAAATTCAGATTGAACCACTGATGGCAGATGGACTATTTTGACGATGTCTTTCATACTTTTCTGGACCTTGACAGTGCAATTTACTATGCAGTCTATGGGACAGTCAAAAGCCTCCCGGTTTTCATCCAAAATATCTTAAATTGTGTTCCGAAGACGAACGAAGCTTTTACGGGTTTGAAACTACTAAAGTGAAACTATTGCAAGTATACTTCAGGTGCACTTTAAAAATCTTGCATTTAAAGACCGATATTATTCAAAGATCATACAATCCTCATCAATAGTTACATTTTAGGCCTAATATTAAAATATCTGCTTTGTGTACAAGTAGTATTTCAAATAAAGTTTAATTATAATTTTTATATCAGTAAGTCTCGAGTGATATGTCAGTAAATATGTTAACAGATTTTAAATATACTTAGTATGAAATAAATGTATTTTAAATATATTATTTTTTACTAGTGAATGAATGGATCCATGAACAAATCAGTAAAAATATTGGAACAAGTATTTTTTGGTGAACAAATTGTTCACTGAAATATCTTCTTTTGTGTGATTGCTTTTTTTGGAGTAATGAACGACTGTTATTTTTTAATGAATTGTTGAGTTAATTATTCAATGACTCACTCAAAACACACACAAATAAATACTTATCAATCCTTAAAGCCATAAAACTAGTCAGTGAACAAATCACTGAATGAATCTAAATCAGAAAACAAATCTTTTGGGTGAACAGATGCAAAAAAAAGTGACTGAGATCAATTAAAATCTCAAATTAAAAGTCTATTTCCCTTTTCCCATAGGCAAATTGTATTTTTGACATTGTTGCTGTTGTTTTAAAGCATACAAACCTCACAAGAGTTTCTTTGATTTATGCTTAAAACATCCCAGTTGACACTTTTGGGATGAGTTAACATGACACATACACAAAAAGACAACTTTGACAGAGATACAGTGTCAAAGAGACCAAAAGAAATCAGACAGACACACAGAAAAAAAAGAGAGGAAATTAAAAAAAAAACAATAAAACAATGACATAAACAGCAGCTATCATACCATGATGCATGAATCCATTGTCACACAGCTCCACCCCCAAGATCAGCGCCTCTTCTCTGCTTCGGCAGTCACCCTTCATAAGAGAAAGAGACAAGTGCCACTCTCATTGTCTGCACCCTCCTTTGAGCTACAGAAAAGCACATTTAATTCACACAAACACCACTGTGGTCCGATCACCACTGTGTGACAACTCTGAAGGGTCACTTGTCCTCCTGGTAATAATTTCATAGTCAAACACAATACATCATCTTTAACACTCATTAACTGTGAAAGTTGCCTATAAATATCTCAACCACACTTCAAACGTAATCAAAATCTGTATTCTAATGATGACTAGTCTATTTTAACATAGACAGAATTTGACTATGTGGCTAGACGCTGGTTTGTTGTTACAGTTCTCTTCCGTCTCAGCATATTTGAGATTATCTGGCCTGTTTAGGAAATAACTACCACTTTTGCTCCATTCTTTCCTCTTGTCTCATTTCCTATGGAGGTCAATGTGTTTCCAATCTGTCTATAAAGCAGTATCATAATACAGAACAATCAGACTCAAATCTTACCTGTGCTATCAGCCAGTCTATCAGCTTGTTGGCCATCACCACCGATTTATACGTTCGTAGATGATAATCCTTATCCCTGTTTGGAAAACAAGGAACATTTGACTTGAATAGCTGAAAAAATGTCTCCTCTTTACAGTAGCCTCAAGAGACACACATTTCAAGCTAAACTTTAACCTTTGCCCTGACTTGCATCTGCCTGAAAAGCTCTTGAGAGAGCTGTTCTGGGCTTTTATGTCACAACAACCGTTTCCTCTCGATTTTTTGAGGCCCAAACAAGTTATTTACCTTGAATTTCCTTTAGGGTTGCACAGGAGTCAAAATATTTGACCGGATAAGGACCCTCTGCACATATTTTGCTCTTGCTGACCACGCTAAATGACACAAAGTTGATCTGGAAAGCTAAAAGTGGACTTTTTTATCAATGCAAAGTGGAGATGTTCAGTGAGAGAAAATGTCAATGAATCACGACAGCCAACTAATTTAACTAGTCAGTTTTTTCTTACATTATTTTTCTAGTTTTTATATTTTTAGCAGTGGTGCTTTGATTAGCATGCTGACAATGTGTAAATTACTGTTTACATGATAAAAGTAAACTCACTTCTGTAATGTGGGGTTTGGGTTTTGTTTTTGTTTCATGTTCATGTTCATGTCCATGTCTTTTATTTTGTAATTGTTTCCTGTTGTTAGTGTCATGCTTCCCTTGCCTCATGTCTCTCTGCCTTGTGTATGTGTCATGTTCTGATTGGTTGTCCTAGTCATGCGTCTTGTTTCCCATTGGTTTGTTCATGTCATGTGACCCTCCTTGTCTGCTATAAGTAGCCATCATGTTCCCATTGTCTTTTGTCGTGTATTGAAGTTGTAACCCGCTGTCAGTGAGTCTAGTCTGTTCATGTCAAGTCAAGTCTGTTCATGTCAAGTCAAGTCACGGATTATTGTTTCTAGTCTTCGTCTGTTTGGATTATGTTTGGATGTTTGGATCACTGTAAATAAACTGCACTTGGGTTCTTCACTACGCTCGCCTTCAGTGGACTGAATCGTTACAACTTCAATGCTTTAATCGTTTACCAAAGTCTTTCTCTTTGTCTTTGCACATTTGGGGTTTTTTTTTTCAGTTGTGGACACCTGTTGTTTTTTTTTGTTTTTTTGTTTTTTCTTTTTGGGAAAATGTGATTTTTAATAAATCATTGAGCTAATGTCTCATTTAAAAAGGCACTGGTCATCATATAAAGCCACTGAATAAATCAGTGAACGAATCTGTGAATGAATCAGAACAAATTTTTTCTGTTGTCAATAGCTTATTTTTAATGAATCGAGTTAATGATTCATTGTTTCACTCAAAAAACACTTGTGGAATCATGGGAGTTGTCGTCTTCATCCCCATAGCCGATGCAATCCGACGGGACTCTGGCAGAAATCATGTTCATGGATGAGCTAATGATTTATTAACGTAGTAGAATGAAGCAGGGTGAGGCTGAAAGCCGTCGAAGCGAAACGAGGCCGCTGAACGAGCGTGACACGTATGTGGGGAAAAAAAGCAGCGCTGTTTTATCATACTAGATACATTTGAAAGTTGTGTTATAATGCTACTCTGTGCGGTCGTCACCAGTCTATTAAAACGCATAACATATTAAAGCGTCTTTGGTGTTTCCATGTTTTCTACAAAACAAAACCGGAAATCGAGGGGTTATGACGTCATTGGCAGGCGACACAATGACACTATGGACACGGTCTGTGTCACTAGTTAAAATTGCTTATTTCTCTGGATTTAAACATTCTTCGAAACATTTGGGATAATGTAGGTACACAAGTCAGCAAAATATATAACACTGTTCTAGTGAAAAATCATACATATTGTGCCTTTAAGTGTCTAGCCACTGGTATTGTGTATTTAAGATGGTGTGTCAATTCAAAAAATTGTCATTTTTAAAAAACACGTTTCAAGACCCTATGTTCTCTTAACAAACATGATTCTCCATTCCAGCAGAGGTCAGCAGGTGTCTCAGCTCAGTTTGGTCCAGCTCCAGGGCCTGGAATGGGTCAAATGGATGCTTTGTGGCTGCTTCCAGACCACAGGAAATGAAATGGAGCAAAGATATTCCAATGAAGCCAAGGGTCTCTTGGGGGACACTCACTGCGCTAGGTCAGAGGGCTAAGCAAGGGCCCACACCCTACAACTCACACACACTCAACTATAAACTTAGCGGTTTGCAATTCTAAAGAGAAACATCCCCATTCCATTTTTACACAACCAAACACCTCCAGATGACAGGAAATGTGCCTTTTCTCTTAAAGGAATCCTATCTCGACATGCACCTCAAGTGTGTGTGACGGTTTCTGTTCGATTATATAAGGATTTGTTTTAATCACAGACCAGAAGTGTGATTCTGGACAGGCCTTGCCATGATTTAACCGCTACAGACATGGAGCCAGCCCTTTCCTCTGTAGCTGTACCCAGAACTGTCAGCGTGACAAATGAGGGTAAACAGCATTACCACAGGCAGTCATATGCCTGGCACAAGAGCACTGCAATCTGTAGGACAAGTGTGTGCAAAGTCAACCAAACCTTTCAAATCCTCCTCAGTCTCCTGATTTGGGGCATTTGGTCATTTTTAAACACTCTTAGATATTGACTTTCTTTTTATTCTACTTCTCACTGTTACACAGTATGTCAGGAATGTTACTCATCCTGGATTTTGGGGCGCAGAAGAGCTGAATGTTTTTTTTAATGTGGGTAAGGCAGGGGTGAGAAAGCCCTCCAGAGCCCCTCCAACCAGCAGGAAATACCAGATAATTAAACTAGAACTGCATTCTCCAATTATAGCTTTGCAAGGAAGGGATCCTCAGTACAGGGTACAGAAATGTGAGAATATATGCATTCTTAAGACCTACTTAAGTTTCTCAAGGGGATGTCAGTAAAAATACATTTGCATGGCGTCTTCATGATAAAACTCATGCATTCAGATGACGATTTGTTCATGGTGGAGGAGGCGAGTTCCTACGAACCTGGGAACATGGTGCTCATGTGGCCAGTCACATGATTGTCAGCTGTAAACAAAATGTCTGTTACTGCTTGGACAATTAATAAATCATACTTAACTTAATTATAGAAAAATAATATCCTTTTTCTTATTTTATTACTTTAACATCATTTAAAAAATAGGAAAATTGACATGCTATGGTTTAAATTTCCTGTCTCAAAATGCTGGATGTCTTTTTAAAAATGTGGACGTTAACTTGATTGACTAGAAAAATAATCGTACTAATAAATGTACTGCACCCCATAATATTGGCCATTTATTGACATAATAGATCTATTGTAAAGGTTTTCAGCATTTCAGTAACAAAAGTGTTCATATTTAAAATGTGTGTACATTATCGCAAAGCACAACACCTTATGGGATTTACAAAACAATTTTTTAATGAATCCCTCCTTGTAAACTCAGACATGTGGATTTTGATGGCAATTAAATTTCTACATGACCTTGGTATTTGTAAAAAAAAAACAGTAGGTTATTTGGCCCGGAAGTTTTATTCATGTGGTGGGAGAAAAACACTGATCTTCTGGATTCAGATGGCAATAAAATTACTAGCCCCTGTAAATACTGAAATTATCTTACATCCCCTTTACATACAATTACTGTCGAAATAGGACTATACACACATAAAAATGTAGTGGGGTTTCTAGTGATATTTCTATGAATTCAGAATTTATATATTCTATAAATTATATTTACATATTATATTTCAATTATATTTAAATGCACTACTCAAAATTTTTGTTAAAATATTTCAAATTAAATATATTAACATATTTTATAATTGCAAATAGTAATATTTTACATTTCCTTTGTTTCACATTGTCCATCTTTACTTGCAGGTTTAGATTAAAAAAACTGCACATTTTAGAGTGGCCTTTTATTGTGGCCAGCCTAAGGCACTCCTGTGCAATAATCATGCTGTCTAATCAGCATCTTGATATGCCACACCTGTGAGGTGGATGGATTATCTCGGCAAAGGAGAAGTGCTCACTAACACAGATTTAGACAGATTTGTGAACAATATTTGAGAGAAATAGGCCTTTTGTGTACATAGAAAAAGTCTTAGATCTTTGAGTTCAGCTCATGAAAAATGGGGGCAAAAACAAAAGTGTTGCGTTTATAATTTTGTTCAGTGTGTATACATTTATATATATATATATATACACACACACACACTCACTCACACACACACACACACAGTACAACCCAACAGGCCTTCAACAACTATAGTAGAATTTAGCGGAAAATTGGAAAATGGATCCATCTGATCATCCGAACAAGAAAACGTGCCCTCAGAGTCCATTAGCTTTGTGTTTGCATGCAGAATTTAATGTCCTGGGGTCTGTCAGCTGCCAAAATCTCGGAATGCACCTGTTTCACATTTAGGGCTTCCACTCTGATTACTCACATAGGAGCATGACACAACATTGTGTTCAACTCCATGAACTAAAAATAAGACAATGGCTACAAAATTATCTTGTTATGAGCTTAAACATGCATAAAAGTATAAATAACTGAACTAATTATGGATAAAACCCGATTTTTTATCACTATAATCAGCCTCTAGTTTTTTTTCCTATAGGTGCTATCTTTAGAGCAGAAGGATAAGCGACAGGGGTGCGAATACACCTGGAAGAGCTGGTGTGACTAGAGACAGCTGTAATGAGGTGGAACTAAGCTACTTGCCCCTTACCTGATCACCGGTGTGAATAAACTATGGAGTCTGCAGAACAGCCTCACACCCTGAGGGGAAGAAGGACATTTGTTATTGTATGCCAAACTTTTCCAAAGGGCAGAAAGTGACAGAGGGAAAGCGGCCATTTAGCAGAGCATGGCTGCTTGAGTTACCTTGGAGATGACATCCTGCATGTCGCTGCGAGGGTGGTATGTGCCGTCATCATAGCGGAACCTATAGAGCACTGGCTCCGGCTTAAACTGGTGCTTGTCTGTGACTGAAATAAGTTTAAGAGTGTGGAGATTAAATTAAGGCTAGAACAAAATGCATCCACATAAATTTCCAAATAAATTTACATTTTCACTACTGTTTAATAGTTTGGGGTCAGTACAATTTTTTTCAAAAGAAATCAATACTTTTATTTAGCAAGGATGCATGAAATTTGATCAAAAGTGCCCGTTTTTTACAGTGTTACAATTTTTCAATTTCAAATAAATGCTGTTCTTTTGAATGCCCGATTCATCACAGAATCCTGATAGGTAAAATGTATCATGGTTTCCACAAAAATAGTGTTTTTAATATAAGAAATGTTTCTTGAGCAGCAAATCAGCATATTAGAATGATTTCTGAAAGATCACGAGGCACTAAAGACTGGAGTAATAATGCTGAAAATTCAGCTTTGATATCACAGGAAAAAAATACATTTTAAAATGTATTGCAATAGAAAACAGTTATTTTAAATTGTAATACTATTCCACAGTATTACTGTTTTTATTGTATTTTTGATCAAATAAATGTAGCTTTGGGGAGCAAAAAAAATAAATAATAATTTTTCAAAAACTTCTAAACTGGAAAAACCCCAAATGGGAGAGTTAAGTATATAAATAAATGGAAATATTACCAACTATATTAGCAATAATACTAATAATGTTCATTTACAAGCACTCTCAAAAATAATTACATAGTAGATGAAAAGTTAACCCTTTTTTATACACAGTGTAATATATTCAGTTTAGATTTCAATTTGTTCAAATTTTACATTTATTAAAATAGTAGTTATTTCGAGCTGTAGTTAATTCCACTATTACAATTATCCAATTACAGGGGAGCTATGCAGATGAAGCATATAGTAGAGAATTATTCAGCTGGCCATGTGGTCTCAAAATGATGTGGCAGCCCGCTTTATGAAGAATAAAACAGCTTTTATAAAAAGACAGGACTCATTTTGTAATTTTAAACATATTTGCTAAAGGTGAAAGTAATTGATTTTTTTAATTATTATTTGTTTATTTATTTTTTACTTTTGGCATTGTTCATAAGCAATTCTATTTCAAATAAATACAACATTAACACTGTAATTTAAAGATTTGAAACACATGGCTTATACTCTATTTGGATTCATTTTGCATGAACAGAAATTCTATACAATGAGGCTGATTGAATATCTTTGTTAGTATTAAAAAGTTTTACAATGACACAAAAGGCTACAAAAACTTTTAAGGACCTTCAGAATCTTTCAATGGAATTTAGAGGCTTTCAGCTCCATGTAAGCACAAATGCAAGTAACACTAACATGCTTATGAAAAGTAATCCTGCTGTTTCTGCCAAATGAATTCATCCTCCTCAGCGAACACTCAGCAAAGGCTTAAAGATCTTTCTCACCAAAGCTGTAAATGCGAGCGAGTGGACAGAGGGCCCTAATGCTCAAATTTATTTCTCCCTGTTAGGAAGCGGTGAAGTGAAAAGTGATTTAGCATGAAGTCCTGGCTCAAAGCCAGTCAGTCTCCTTTAGGGAAAAAACTAGTCCATACGGTGAGCATGCATTAAGCAGAACTGGACCCCACCACCCAAACAAACGACAAAAGAAATAGCAGACAGAAGACCAGCCATTTCCCTCAGTATTAAACAAACAGCAGGGTGTGAAGGGATGAATATTTGTAACACTTTATATAAACATAGACAAAGTTATAACAAGCCATCTGCTCTTGGACTCTCCCAGAATTCCTCAGGGCTTGAGAACAATGATGTCAGGGCTCTTGAAATATTAAGAGAGCTATTTGTCTAATCAGCCATCTGCATTAAACGGATAGTTCACCCTAAAATGAACATTCTGTCATCATTTACTTCCCCTCATGTCATTCCAAACTTTTTTTTCTGTGGAATACATACAAATATATTTTGAAGATTGTTGGTCACCAAATGCTTTTGACTTTCATATGGACAAAAAAAAGAAATAAAAGACAATAGAAGTAAGTCAAAGGGACCCAAAACTGTTTGGTTACCAACATTCTTTTGAATACAGGTTTGGAAAGGCATGAGGAGAAGTAAATAATGACAGAATTTCATTTTTGGGTGGACTATCCCTTTAATATATTAATAATGCACAAACGCTGTTGATGAAAATTCAACTGATTATTTGAGCTAGGCATGCATGAAATAAATGTCTATCTACTGGTTTTGACTGATGGCAAACAGCCTTTAGTTCAACACGGTGTATTGCCTTTTTTCATATTTATAAGATTTGCATATGTTTTAAAAGTTTTGTCTGTATTGTATTTTATCATTTGCTATCTGACTCTTATCTATCCCTCTAATTCATACAGTATTATTATAACTAAGGCAAAATAAATAAAATTTCAGTCATACTTTATTCACTCATTTCAAACCTGTATGACCTTTCCTCTTATGCAGATTACAAAAGATGATATTTTAAAGAATGTAGTTTTGAAGGTTTGTCCATACAATCTAAGTCAGTGAGTCGCAAAACAGCACTGGACTCTATTGACTTTCATTTCATAGACCAATAAACACTGAGCCATTTTTCAAAATATAATTTGTGTTCCTTGTGTTCCACAGAAGAAGGTGATACAGGTTTGGAAAGATATGAGGGTGAGTAAAAACATTGACAGAAATGTTTTGTTTTCTCTCTAATTCTATTTAATTAAGTCAATGCTTTGTATTCAGCACAAATTTCCAAACATATTTGTCAGATTAATTCCTTTGACCTAAAATGTTTACTTGGAAGTACCCTCTGAGATTTTAAGTTGATATTTTAATAATTTAACAATACATTCACATGTTCACAGTTTTCCGATGTCTGCTACTGGTCACATGATACGTAGGTTTTCTTTTATAGTAAATGTTTTATTATGATTACTTTTATTTTTTATTATTAATTTCAATTTAACGTCTTTATAACTTAATAATTATTAAATAATTATTAGTTCACAAACCCCAGTTATACAACATAGTCACTGTAAAAATTTTAGCCAGTACTGACACACAGAAAGTCAGAATATGTTAGTAAAAGATCAATAGAGCGGAAATATTACTAACCGTGGTGTATGATGCCGTTTTCCAGGAGAGCCTGGCCCAAATGAACCCCTTCCTCGGGGTTATTGGTCTCTCCGATTTCCATCAGCCAAGACACAAACTCACTGAGAAAACAGAGATGGAGGACATATAAATAATGTGAGGACAAACAAAGAGGGACCCATAAATTATATGAATGACTGTCAACAAAATCCATTAAAACTGAGTGATCACACCACAGAGACGAGCTCGATAATTAATAGTCTTCTTGTGCAGTGAGGTGGAGTTTAAGTCTGGTCACTTTTCCTTTCTTTCTTTCTTTCTTTCTTTCTTTCTTTCTTTCTACTCATCTACCCATCTATCAATCCATCCAGCCATCTATCTATCCATCCATCTATCTATCAATCCATTCATTGATCCCCTTAACAATGCAGAGATTAGAATAAAAAAAGATTTACTCCTTTTCTATTTCTCTCCTACTCTTTTTCAATCTTTCTCTGGTTTCTTAAGTCAGTCTTTTTCTCCCGATAAAGCTAAATTGACTGCCTTGTATAATTTAGTAATTTTGCTGGGTAAAGCCACTGTCTCAGTGGAGGATATCTGATTCCACTCCCACCACTCCTTCCCATCCACCTCTCCGCAAAACCAAAACGAACATGCCAAGCTCCACCAGTGTAATCCTGCGGCTCTTCCCAGAGTTTATGGAACCCAATGGTGATACAGCATGAAAAACATCTCAGACTCCAGCAGACCTCTGGGGTTTTAGGAGATAGAATTTGTCTAAAAAGAGACCAACCTTAGGTCTGTATTCCAAAGCGTTCATAAATTACAACCATTGAAGTTCAGATTTTCACGTCTATGTTCAGAAAGGGGGGTGACAGTTAATTATCTGTGTTCGTGTATGTACAGGTGTATCAGTACTTCAGCTGTATTCCAGAGGACAAGGTTCCATACGTCAACAGTCCAGGAGAGCGATACCGTATTAAACAGCTTTTACACCAGCTGCCGGCCCATGACAGCGAGGTAAAACTGCTTACATCCTCACACTCGTCTCTGGATCCCAAACCCACAGCTGTGAATCTGTATTCCAAAGCGTTCATAAATTACAACCATTTAAGTTCGGATAATGCTTTTTCGCTGACTGAATGAATGATATGGAGAGCTAGAAACAGAAAGAGAAAATGACAGTGAACGAAATGAATAAAGAAAGATGAGCACAACAAGACAGAATGTACAAATGTAGAGCATAACATCAGCACAGTGCCTGTGACAGAATTATTAGATTCAATGACTGAAAGAGAAATAGTGAAAAGACAAGAAATAATGCAGGGTTTGTCAGTCTGCTGTCACTTTGGTAATTGCTTTAAAGTTGTTACCTGCATTTCTGCATAATTGAACTGTACATAAAACCACGGTATTACTGAAACTAATTTCAGACAGCAGGTTTTTAATCAAGAAACACAGATGTTCCAGTAGCTCAAGTGGCACATGTAACTATACACACTGTATATGGCACATGTCACTGTATGTGTGTGTGTGTGTGTGTGTGTGTGTGTGTGTGCTAAAAATGAATTTAAGCATCATAGTATTACAATATGCACTATAAGAGATAGTTAAACACTCATTTTGAAATATGCTACAGAAAAAAAATGTTTTATTAAAAAAAAAAGTTCTCATTATAATAAAGGTGGGATTTCTCAGATTACCGTGAGATGACAATTATTGGTTAGATGAATCCATGAAAAACAAGTGAATCTGGTTAGAGCTCATTGTTAATGAGAGTTTAACAATGAGTTGGTTATTAGTTGGGTAAAAAGTTTGTGTGTGGTCTCAAACTGAGTACAATAAGCATGCAATATAATACAAATATGAATTTGTAGTTCTTACAAACAGAAAATAATTTTACATGTGCAGATATAATAAGAAAACACACGTACACATCGACGAGACCGGACAACCAACTACTGAACAGAATGCAACTTATATGGGGAACGTTAATGAGGATAATTGACACGAAACACCTGAACATAATGACACAATCAACGGGAGACAGAAACTAGGTCAAAGAACACGAGGGATGAAATTAAAACAAACACAAAAGTCCATAAAGTGTTACATTTTGCCCCCCCTCCCAGAAGGCGCGACCATAGAGAAGGAAGGAGACGGAGGGATGGCAAAAGATTGGTACAAACAGGCAGGAGGAGGTTCAGGAGGTGGCCAGATGACCGGGAGGAGGACGATAAACAGAGTCCAGGGTGGTGATGACGGAGGGAGGAGCCAGGGTGACGACAAGAGGGAACCGGAGCAGGAGGAGGAGCCAGGCGGGACCCAGGCCACAGCCATGATGGCGGCCCATGGTGGAGCCGACGGAGGGAGGAGCCATGGTGGAGGAAGGGCCGATGACTCCAGGGCGCTGACCGACGGTGGCGGAGCAGGCCAGGCATGTAGATAGTTCAGGGTAGCTAGAGAGTTCAGATGTAGGCGGAAGCAGAACAGGCATGTCTGCATATATATCTATATTAATAAGGTTCTCAGAGTCCTGCCACAGTTCACCCTCAGTGGTGGTGCTGTGGGCGGGGCTTCCCTCAGCCCCCTCATGCTCCACTGTTACAGCCACCGTCGTGTGCAATGTAGCCAGCTCTCGCACCTGGTCGGACGGTAGATGAGGCTTTGGCTCCGGGGCAATCCCCAGCTCAGTCGCTCCTTCTTGCGATAGCTCGTGGGTTGCGATGGGCTTTGGCTCTCCGTCCACGGTGGGCTCGGGCTGATGCTCCGCGAATACAGGTGATGGTGGGCTAGGCTCTGTGTCCAGAAAAGGTGGCGAAATTCCCCCGAGGACCATCTCCAGACAACCGCGCTTTGCACTCGTCGTTCAGGCTGATCTTGTAGAAAGTGCAGAGGCAGTAGTCCGGGTAGTGGGTAAGGTTGACGATTTCCACAAATAGTCTTGTATGATCCTCGAGGGAAAGGCTCCTCTGCTCCAGCATGAGGAGGAAGCAGGCCGGGTCATTCATAACGAAAATAAAATCTTTCAAAACAGAAAACAAAACGAGGGGAACACACCGTTATACTTTTTCAAGGTCCGGTCTTCTGTCACGGTGTGGTGCATGAGGGAACGCACGAAGACGAAGAAGATTATGATACACAGTCTTTAATAATCCACATAGGGGTAATCCACAGAAAGAAGGCAGAAAACACACGTACACATCGACGAGACCGGATAACCAAACACTGAACAGAATGCAACTTATATGGGGAACGTTAATGAGGATAATTAACACGAAACACCTGAACATAATGACACAATCAAGGGGAGACAGAAACTAGGTCAAAGAACACGAGGGATGAAATGAAAACAAACACAAAAATCCATAAAGTGTTACAATATCCTTAAAGCAAGTCTTGTTATTAATTAAGAGCTAACATTTGCTGCAAATTCAATACTCAGAGTTTAACATGTAAATTTAGCACATAAAGCAAAGAGAGAGACACTTATTGCAAGGGGAGAACTATATGAAAGCAGAGCAGAATTAAAATAGTTGAGGCATAGAGATGCATGAAGCAAACAGAGATGAGATTGATCAAAAATACTACTGGCTGTGAATCACATGTTAAAATAGTAACACAAACCGGTGGCCAGATCACCACAGTGTTTCAGCACGCTCACCCAGACAGAGATATATTTTCACAGGTTCTGCTGTCATATGTTTATTAAGTCCATCTGGCTTTCTGAGACGCACAAACCACCCGCTCATGAACATTATCTGCTGTCTGTGATCTCTATCCTTAATGAATCCATTCCCGCTCCAGACCTCGCTGTCTGTGTGCTGTCTGGAAACGCTGGGGGAAAAAAGTTGTTCCCCTAAATCCATTTACAATATAATCTGGCCACAACTATAAGCAGTTGTTCTTTGAGGAGGCTTTTTTTATTATAATCTCCTTTGAACAGGCAAATCCCAACCTAAAATTGTATTTTAAAGAGTGAAAGTCTTGTTTGCGGTTGAGTGTCACAGTGTTTTGAGTGTCTTATTTTAGCGAACAATGAGGTTATCATACTGACATCTCAAAGGGTTTAAATTATGAATGCCAGCTACAGAAACTTCTGGATTGCCAGTCGAGCTGAGTTAATCTGAGCCCAGCCTAAGGATTTCCCAACCACACTTAAAGCAAAAGAGATCAGAGCAGGAAAAATCCAACACATCTTGGAACAATCTCCTTTATATTTTCTGGTTTGGGTGCTTCAGCGTAATGCAGACTGCAGATGTTCACACTTACATCTTCAAAGGTAGGCATCAATATTTCTATCAGATCAAACTTACTAAAACAATGATAACTCGTACAGAAAACTACCTTGTGGTTACTAAGTCGTTGAAAAAAAATATGTTAAATTAATATTCCAAACCCTAGGTTAACATAATCCTGGGTTATTTTGTTTCACATTTCCCTGGTTTAGTTCTTAATCCTGAGTAGTCAGGTTATAAGGTATCATGTGAAATCTCTAGGTTAATATTTTTATTTGCATATATATGAGGTTAATAATTGATTTGTTTTAATACCTGCTTGTCTAAATATGAAAATGTTGCCAGATAACTCTGCACTGGTTTAAATCTCACCTTTGCTGTTATTGTTATTGTAAAGACACATCATGAATATTTAATGAGGCAAGCATTAAGGTAGTTTATGATTGGTTGGTTGATGCTAAACAACTTCATGTTACAATCTAGCACTGCATTGCATCACAGTGTAATTTGGGGTTAACAATGCAAAAGTGATGCACGTACATATATGTGTGTGTGTGTGTGTGTGCTATTTTATTCAGCAAGGACACAATAAATTAATCAAAAGTGACAGTACATTTATAATGTTACTGAAGATTTCTTTCAAATAAATGCTGTTCTGAAAAGTCCTGAAAAAATGTATCTCACAGTTTAAACAAAATTATTAAGCAGCACAACTGTTTACAGTATTGATAATAATAATTAATTGTTTCTTGAGCACCAAATCATTATATTAGAATGATTCCTGAAGGATCATGTGACACTGAAAACTGGAGTAACTGCTGGAGTAACTTTTACTGGAGCAATTTTTAAAGCTGCAGTCCGTAACTTTTGGCGCTCTAGCGGTTAATAAACAGAACTGCATGTGTCTTGCGGAAGAACATTGAACAACTCTCTGTTTATGTCTATGACAAATCACACAGGTACTGGGCTACTCCGCAGCGGTACCTACCGAACCAGTCTAAAATAGTCCGAATATAAACATTTATTATAGGTCTACCGTAGTGATTCAGGATAAGCCAAAAACACGGTTTGGAGAATGGATTCATGGTGTACTCGCTTATTATATACATTTTGTTAAAGGTGCAGTAGGAGATCTTGGAAAATGCTAACTTTAGCCTGATAGCACTGAAAGCGAACGTCCCACCCTCCCCGCAATTGCCGTCCAAAGCCACGCCCCCTGAACGCATTTACGCCCACAGACCAGAGACAACATTACTACAATAGGCTACATCAGCGGTTCCCAATTCCAGCCCATGTTCCGAAGTGAAGTAAACTTCAATGGATTTCCCCCACTCGGGAGGAGGGAGCAATGAACACTGTGTAGGGATCATATCGATCGGAACACAGTTCATGCACGTAGCTCACTTCTAACGAGCTGGCGCGAGGACTGGACCGAGCGTTTTGATTGGACGAACATTTCTTGATCCTACGCCTTCCACAGAATATATAAATACAGACAAATACATTAAGACCACTTAACTTAATGATTGCTATCGGGATGTGAAGAGACTTTCAACCAGCATAACAATAAATGTTTCTGAAGACAATCACCTATTGCACCTTTAATTTTGAACACAAAAAAGTTACGGACTGCAGCTTTAATATTAAAGGTGCAGTGTGTAAATATTAGCGACATCTAGCAGTGAGGATGCGAATTGCAACCACTGGCTCAGTCCCCCGCTCACCCCTCCCTTTAGAGAAGCTACGGTGGCCGATACAAGACTAAGATGTCGTAGTCTGAGACAGCAGTGTAGCTAGCAATAAGGTTTCTTTACAAAGGTAAATTAAGGAATTATATTTACTTAATTATTCAATAAAATGATATGTTATTGCGAATATTATTGTTACTTGTTCATCATTGTGTCAGTGTTTTATTCGCGAGAACAACATAGTGACGAAACGCGCTCTGTTTGTCCTTTAAGGGCTACTGTACAAACATGGTGGCAACTTCCATGTAAAGGGACCCGCGGTGTATGTAGACATAAATTGCTCATTCTAAGTTAATAAAAACATAACGGTTCATTGTGTAAGGTCTTTATACACCTCTGAAAACATAGTTATGTATATTATATTGCATTTCTGTCAATAGATCCTCCTAAATATTACACACTGCACCTTTAAATTAAATCGCTACTTTTAAATGTTACATTTTTATGTCTAAAATGCTTGTTAAACGAGTTTAAATGTATGTGATATTGTAAACTATTCGCCAAATAAATTCAATTTGTCTTGTCCATGTGTTCTTGCCAAATAATACATTTTCTTCTCTTGATTATTGCTGTTGCCTCTAGTAATTCTGTGTGATTGTTTAATTTCCAGCCCATTTTAAGCCAGCGATATAATATTTTTTAAACAATAGTTGACTTAAAAAATACAACCCAGCATGTTGGGTAAAAACATTTAACCCAACCAGCTGGGTCAAAATAACCCAGCATGTGTTCTGTCCAATATTTACCCAGTGCTGGGTTGCCAAATAACCCAAATTGGGCTGTTTTTAACCCAGCATCTTTTTTAGTGTATGCTAGTTACCTCTGTGGTGTTTTTGAACACAGTTTAAAAACAAACTGAGTGGTGCAGGGAACTCTGGGTACCATTTAAAACAGACCAGATTTACACTGCTAAATAAAAAGCAGGTATAAAACCATTCAACCAGTGCTTTTAAAAGAAGATTCACAACCAAAAAAAAGGACCTAGGAGCTATTTCTTTAACACATAAATCAAATTCTTCAAGGAAAAGAAAAGAAAAAACAAAAGACAGATGGACAGAAAAGAACAGATTTAAAAGCACAGAAATGGACGGGTAATAAAAACGATCCCGACTTAGTGTTTGAGATCTATTCATCATGTACAGTAGCCTGAGATCTGTTCACCTGAATGCTGACCATCTCTAACTCCATTATACTGCACTTCTCTGTTATTTATGATGTTCATGAAATGCTATGTACTCCGGTCACTACAGTCACATAGTCTACAACTACACACTCTCATTCTCAGCGTGTCACTCGCACTCCCATGATACTACAGGTCATGACCCCCAGCGTAATCTCTCGTGGAGTCTATCACAGCCATTATCCGCACAGACAGAGCACAGAGAGACGGCTCTCGCTGACCTACCTTCCAAGGAAGCACTTGGGGAAGGTGGTGAGTTTGCGCTTGCGGTCCTTAATGAGGTGGCCCTGTTTACTCATGAGGTTATAAAGCTTCTCGCCTTTCTCAGATATCATCACCCAGGTGTCCTGCTCCATGCCCAGTCTCAATGCTGGAAAAGCAAATAAGAGAGATTGCACTGTCTGAACACAGAATTACACAGATTGTATGTGTGTATGTGCTGTATATTTAGCACAGTGTATGTACATGTGTTGTGTATATAGTGTGTATATATTTTAGTTCATGTTAACTAATGTAGTTGTAAATGTTACCATATATATATATAATATTTATTAGAGGTATCAGTATCAGTATTGGCGATGCTGACCTTAAAATTACTTTGTAAAAAGATGCTACTATATTGCTATTATATATAGATATAGATTATTTAATATATATTTTCTTTATATTGATTCTATATTAATTTCGGGATTCAATGTGTCAATATATTTATTGTTACAAATTTTAATTTGTTTATATATTCAGTTTGTTTTAGATGTTTATATAAAATAATAATATAATATAATATAATATAAATAACAAAAAATACATTATATTAACACTATTTGATAATAATTAACAACAAAAAATGCACAATTACAATTACATTATAATACTGTACAGCAAAATCTGACCATTAAATCTCAAATTAACAAATTGTAAAAATATTCTAATATATATATATTATTTAAAATATATTTTCTTTATATTGAATCTACATTAATTTTAGGATTTACTGTTTCAATATATTTCGTTACAAATTATAATTTGTTTATATAGTTACTTTGTTTTATCTGTGTATAAAATACAATACAATACAATACAATACAATAATATAATATAATATAATACAATAATGCATTATTTTTTCAATAGCTTGTCTCTCTAACAGGAAAGTGTTGGAACCTTTCCAGATGCTGAAATAATATAATATAATATAATATAATATAATAAACAACAAAAACACATTATAATAATATAAATATTTAATAATAATTAACAAACAATGCACAATTACAACATTTTAATATCGTACAGCAAAATCTGACCATTAAATTTCAAATTAAGGCTTTTGTTCCCTCACAGTACACTTAATGAGCCGTATTGTAATTTTCTTTTCTTTTTTCAGCAGGTAATATTACATCACTACTCACTTTTTCGTCTTTCTCTCTCTTTTAAAATGGCCTCCAGCCACTCCTGCTTCTCCTCCGGCGTCTTCGCCATGCAGACGAACCACTTGTTCTTCGCTGTGTTGTGGATCTTCCAGCCGTTGTTCACGATGTTCCCGCTGCTGTGGTAATCCGCTGAGGAAAAACACTGACAAGTAATCAATGTCTGCCTCTCAGAGGTGCCTTTTATAGCCCTCCCAGGCCACTTCCTTAGATTTTCCAAAACATATTTTCTTTTGTCTGTGTGGCCCGTTTGTCTACATGTGGCATGACCAGCAATGTTCTCCGTTTCGCATTCTTGCCTTCCCTCCACATTTGTATGCCAGGCTATCTATCAAAGCGGCCCAGATGACAAAATGGATGTTCTTGGCCATAAACAAAGCGGTGTGAACAGCCCAAGAGAACAGTAAAGTTCAGAGCAAATGAAACATTCCCACATGAAACAGGCAACAAACAAAACAGCCCATGAATGAAATGGATCACAGGCAGACGACGAATCGATTGCTCTAATTACAAGGCCGTGAAGAATCGACATGCTATTTGAACAGTCCTGAAGAACAGGCAGGAATTAAAACCCATCTTGAAGCACTGATTGCATCAATGTCTCAGAGGCACAAAATCCTTTAGAACTTTTTTGCAACTTTCAAACAATACTGTGTGTGGTGGTTTCTTAATAGTTTTCATGCATTGTTGTGGGATAAGTACTTCTCTACATTGTACAGCTCTATGCTTTGCACGCAAATTGAGTTGTCATGATCATGGATTTTGTGCTGAAGATTAATTGTAAATAAAGCAATTATTAAAATAATATTACTTTATTATAAAGTACTGTATATATATATATATATATATATATATATATATATTAGGGCTGTCATCGCATGCGATTAATTTTACAATCCTTAACGCGTTAAAATAATTTAACGCAATTAACGCAATACTTTACTGAAAAAAAATTTAAAAAATTACTGAAGCACAATTTCTTTTCTAACCCTTTAACCCAATTTTGCTACTCTGCTTGCGATCAGATCATTTTAAGCCACTAAACTCCAGGAAAGTTTTCAGTCCAATGATCCAGTAAGCGAATGCATTCAAACAATCCGTCCAAAACAGCGCTAATATAAAGGAAACCAGGCTGATTACATCAGAGATTGCAGAGAGAACAGAGACTCGTGTTG
>NW_015539926.1:510294-524133 GCF_001515605.1 Sinocyclocheilus anshuiensis
ACTGAAGCACAATTTCTATTCTAACCCTTTAACCCAATTTTGCTTCTCTGCTTGCGATCAGATCATTTTAAGCTGCTAAACTCCAGGAAAGTTTTCAGTTCAATGATCCAGTAAGCGAATGCATTCAAACAATCCGTCCAAAACAGCGCTAATATAAAGCAAACCAGGCTGATTACATCAGAGATTGCAGAGAGAACAGAGACTCGCGTTGCATTTTAAGTTAATTATTCATTCCAGTGTGTTTCGCTTTAAAACACGAGCTCTGTCATATTCTGTGAATGTCTCTGAAGAGCACGAGCCCTCACACGTCACACGCGCTGTGTGAAGTACAGACTGAACAGATTGTCAACACATCCCACCCCTGTATGGCCAGAAGAGACGCAAACAACGTTTTCTCGACTGGATAACCAGTCTCGCTAGTAAAGTTTTGATGAATGAAAACTGCAATCAAGGTAAAGACAATTGCGGTGGCGTACAGGAGTCGTACAGTACAGTAAGCACTCGTGAGTCCGTTATAATAATGCGTGTATGAGTGCTCTTGACGCACTGAGTGATCACACATTGTAATGCACTGATCGCACATTGTATTTATGCACATGCACAGCTATTTCCGTACATTCACGTTGTTTCCACACACATTCACGATAATGATTTGATTTGTCATGTGTATGTTGCTGTTTAGTTATTCTGAATGGATCCGTGTACTGTAGTAGATATATGCAGTCAGCCGTTGGTTGGTTTAGGTTTTTTTGGCATCTCCATGTGGTGCTGTTCGGTATTGCAAATTGGCTACTCTAAAATGTAAAAAAGCTCTTTGCTGTTGCACTGTACACATACTATATATATATATATATATATAATCATTAATCAATACATATATATATGATTATTATTATTATTATAAAATGGTTGTTTTGAATGTTTTAAATGTTATGTGATTATTATTTAATTCTGTCGAAAGGTCTGCAGTTTTACACATGATTAAGAGAAAATATATTTCACAATAATGCAAATGTGCATTTACATAAAGTGAAACAATGCACGTTAACATCATGTTAATGCATTCACATGTAGTTCACGAGTTCATTTGAAAAGCTCACGTAACACACTGCTGTTTCAAAAAGGTAGACTACATTTGCTTAAAACTCCCTTATTTGGATGATGATTATGCAATAATCGTGACAGCCCTACAAGCAAGATCTGACAGAGTATAACTCTGAAAACTATAAGCGAACAAAAACCTCAGCAAAAAAACAAATAAGGTGAGATGCATTAATCAGTTTCTTTTCTCATGCATTAGAAATGGGACGTTCGTTCGCACCATAATCAGTCAATCTGGGCGCCTATGTTTCCTTCCCCCGTGAACGGCCTGTGTGTTGCAATGATTACGCCTCTCAATTCAGCACAGGAATTGGATAAATTACAGGCATCCATCTGTACGACCGCTGGTGGGATAACGCCGCCACAGGCAGCATCTTCCTTTAATTCAACCGAATCAATTTCCAAATAGCTCTTAACTTTCATACAAAGACCCATCAGTTCTAAAACCGCTTCATTTGCCCTTGCAGTTTTTTAATTCATTATAATAGAAAGCTACAATCTTTTACCTGAACATTCTTTCTTTCATTTAAACAATTGAAATGCAAATCAAAGAGAAACTCTCCATCTATGACTTAGAGTGCACTCTTACAGCCACGCACAGGAAGTCTCCATCAATGGATTTCAGTACACGCAAATAATAGTCTATGTCTGGATTTTACACGGAGACATTGGGGAGAATGGGAAAACACCCACAAGCAAATGCGGCAGTGTTGGTTTTGTTTAGATTCCATGGACTGAAACCCATCCATCTTCAGAGCAGCCAGATATTAGGTCCGCCAGGGAGCAAATGATTGCTTCTACAAATATAACTGATAATCAGGGCCACTCCATCGCCAAAACACACTCCACTCAAGAGTTCATCCAGTCACCGGGCTCCAAGCACTTGTCATCCTGCCCAGAAAATGGCATTTTTCTAACCTTTAGCTGTTAAAGTAGTTAAACGCTTACCCCACACGCTTTGAAACTATAAAGCGCTACAGAGCTATAGTTTATTATAGTTTCCCCCTGAGGGTGCAAAGATTATTTAGTTATTTTTAAAACTAATGGATGGATTTCCATTAAAGCCAATTACAGTGTGTTTGCTGTCACATGACTTATATGAACTACTTTTATGGTGGTATTTTATCACTTTTAGAGCTCAATAGCCCTAGTACCCAATTACTTTCATTATACGGAAAAGACGGATTCGGATAAAATCCTTCTTTTGTGTTTTACAGAAAAAAAATAGTCATATGGAGTATAAAATAGTCATATCAGGGGTGACTTTATTAGAGTTAACTAAAACTAAGTAAAAAGGTACTTTATCTTTAAATAATAATAAAATATGAAATAAATTAAATATTTAAAAAATGTAAACTTTCTTTTCATTTACAACATTTCTCATTTTCATTTAGTCTAGCTAATAAACTAAAATAGCTAAAAACTAAAACAAAAATGAATATATGTGTGTGTGTGTGTGTGTGTGTGTGTGTGTGTGTGTGTGTGTGTGTCTGAACTGTAAACTTTAAATGTAGAATTCAAATTAATTTTATCCTCTGAAATGAAAAAAAATCCATCTAAAGATGCCATTACACAAATATTATTTAAAATATAGTTTCTTTATATTAATTTACATTAATTTCGGAATTCAGTGTGTCAATATAGAATAGAATAGAATAGAATAGAACAGAATGCAGCATTTATCATTTTCATTGTACTAAAATACCTAAAACTAAAACTGGACAAAAGAAAAACTTAATAAAAGGGTAAACACAACTCAATTACTAAAACTTTAACTACAATTAAATTAATACAGAAAACAGAAAAATAAAACCTAATTCAAAATAATATAAACAAATTATAATAGTATCTCAGTGATGCTAAAATAACACTGATATGGATTTGTAATGACATGAGGCTGAGTAAACAACACACCTGTTCCATCATCCACATTCTCCACCTCCATGACCTCTGTGTTGATTCGGCCTCTGAACAGGTAACGAGGACCCTCAGTGGCCGTCTTACTGTTTTTCAAACGCCTGTAACAGAGCCCAGTACAGAACCATTACTCTGAGCTTCTCTGTTATCTCATTAAAAACCAACACAGCTGGCAGCTGCAAGGTTTGACAGGTGAAAGTGAAAGCTCACCTGTTCTTCTTCTTACAGTACACCAGCAAGTTGTCAAAAAGGAAGAAGATGCGTTCCTGGATGTTCCCCGCAGAGATCTTCAGCAGAACTCCCTGCATGAGCATCTCCGTACAGCTGTCTGTGACGTTGGAGCCCTAAGTGTGGAAAATAGAGCAAAAACAAAAAAATTATTAAAAGTGACGTGGCAGAAATCTAATTTAATTTAAAACTTTTTTATCTAAATGTTTTCTTCATCAAAATAAAATAAAATAAAATAAATTAATCTTAGTCCAGCTGTCTGTGATGTTAGAGTCAATGTTATTTTAGTACCATTGATGGTTTTATAGTTTTTGTTGATATTTTGAATTAGATTTAATTGGCATATTTTCTGTTTTCACTTTAATTTTAGTAAAAGTTTTAGTAATTTTGTTGTGTTTTTGTCATTTTTATTGGTTTAAATTTTTTTGTTCTTTTTTAAATATGTCTATATCAGAGATGCCCAAACCAGGGCCCGTGGGCCAAAGTTGGCCCATGTTGATCTTTGATTTGGCCCACCATAATCACAAAAATGTAATAGGAAAAATAACAGTCTACATAGTTTCTATTATTTTTTTTATTTATTAGTTTCTCTGCATCAGAAATAAATGTTTTTTTCTTTAATAAATCAAATCAAATCAAATCAAATAAAAAAGATTAATTTCTGTTCAGCTGTCTGTGATGATGGACCCCCGAGTAAGGACAATAGAGAAGATATTTCCAGAACTATCACTAGTCATTTCTAAAAATGTTCTTCTGTGTCCTACAGCTGCCATATTAAGTGTTATAATTTCTCCCATTCATTTGTTTGTGCAAGTGGTCCATCCCTTATACTGCTCTGTCCCACACTTTGTCTTGTTTCCCAGAGTGCTCTTGGTCAGTAGAGTCTCATGAACACTGCTTCATAAGACCTGCTGTGAAGGACACACAGCTGCGCAGGAGGTCAACAACAATGAGCAACCAGCCGCTTCCAGCCGTGTGACTGTGGAAAAACCACTCTCTTATCCCATCTCCACCCACAGCCAGTGAGAACAGACAACCTCCTCCTCTTCCCCCAAATCCAGAACACGTATTAACGTAGTGATGTATTTCACATTTAATAGGAGCTGAAGTTCATGATTACGAAGCAAATCTAGGATTCTTTGCTTTCATTGTGCGTGTGCATCCCGTCAAAAGCCTTGTTTCCTGGACATGAAGTAACAGGAAAGCAAAAGGCCACTGCTGAAGCACAGAAGGCTAAAACAGATTTGGAAACTGCTTCCAAAAGGTCACAGAGTACTTCATAAAAGTGGTTTTGGAATGGTCACTGCACTGCACTCGAACAGTGTGTACGACTAAATGGTACACTGAAATTTCCCCATAATATGCATTGTTGTCCTCTGAGAAACTTAAAGTGAAAGCTCTGGCCACACAGACCAAATGTATATAATTTCTCGCCTACCAGAAGGGTGTGACGGCTCAGATATGTGTTACAAACAGAAACAATCTCGCAGCGAAATTGTAGATCTTAAAACAAAATTTTGTCATCATTTTCGAAACCCATGTCTGTCTGTTATAAAACATTCCACTATATTTCCCTCGTAAAATCTGACCGCCTGTTTTTCATTCTGCGGTATGTTTTTACAGTGGTTGATGTGGACATAGAAACCTGGCTAGGATCATTTCAACACGCACCCTGAATGCTAAAACAACATGGCCTTTGTTTTGCAACATTTATTTTTAAAACACAAGGACACGTGCAAGGCTGCTAAGATCAAATGCAAAAGTCCACTTATTCGTTTAAAAATAGTTGCGATCATTGCTGTTTAATCTTGAACTTATTAGGACTGCTTACAAATTCATTTACTTGCATTCTTGAATACGATATGGCTCAGTGACTCATGAAGCAGATGGGTAAACGGATTCAAAAGGATGCAAGCATAAATGCTGTCCTCTGTATCGTCATCTGCAAAATATGGTTAAAAATAGATCTAACGCCTGCTGTGAAGTGTTCATTCTGAGATTAGACAATGTTGAGGCTAAATCTGAGTGAAACAGGAAGTTGTACGTGAGACAGTTAAATTCAACACTCAGCAGAGAGACTTTCATGGTTAACACATTGACCACAACAGTTAACTCAGTCTAGTGCCACCATGCCAAAGTGACTCACACCTACCACAGTGTCCTATCAACAACACCCACACTCACAAAACCCAGACTTTTGGACTCTGTTGAAGTCATCACTAAATAAACAAATAAATAAAAATAAAAAAATGCAGTGCCATTATTTACTCTATCTACATAATTTTCTTTCTTCTGTGCAACATAAAACTAGCCATACAATGAAATTGAATGGTGACCAGGGTCTGTTAAACTCCATGACAAAGAAAACACCCTAAAAGCATTGTAAACATAGTCCATTAGATTCCTACATCCCAAATGTTCTGACGTCATATGCTAGGCTTTTGTGAGAAAAATACTCATAGTTACACCAAGTTCAACATCTGTTCTTCCAAACATTAACGGTTTTCATGTGATACATTTGAATATGTGCATATGCAAATGAGACTAATCCAAAATTCTGTCATGAAACTCTAGATGGCGCAGTCAGATATAGTGACATCATTATTCACATGGCACAGCTGATTTTTTTTTTTTTACATCAGCAGCCAATGAGCTGTTGCTCAACATTCAGATACTCGGCTATTGCTTGCTTTAGCAGTTGTAGCACGCTTCATAAACCCTCCACCTCCCCAGCTCCACCTGTATAGATCTGCTACAGGGTGATTTCACGCATGTTGTATATGGGGGTTATTTCATGTTATATGTTCAGCAGCAGTATTTCTTACATGCTCAAAACAGCAAGTGCTCTGCCACAGCAGCAGCGTATCAGATCTATTCCGCCAAGACCAAACATATTAAAATTGTCATGTACATTATCATGCTAAACTCTGAGAGTTATGACGTTATGATAAATAAGCTAAAATTCTAAAGTTTGGGGTCTAAAGATTTTGAAAGATGTCACGGTCAACAGGAAAAGACCCAAATGCAGAGTGAGTGAAACAAGATTTTTTGAAAACACACAAGTTCACAGCACAAGGGACAGCTCCAACCAGCAGGGAGAGATCAATGCCCTGACAGGTAGACAGTCTGGGGGACAGTCTCAGTCGTTGGTCAAATCTGCGCGGAAGGATGGGGAGAAAACCAGAGCAGAGAACAGCAGAGCATGCAAGCAGAGTGAAGGGGCTCAAAGCAGGCAGTATCAGAGATTCGGTTCTCAGCACCAGGCTTGGTTGGCAGGCCGCCTTGGGGAACCAACAGGCAGAGAGTCTCAGGCTGGTAGAGCAGGACTGGAGGGAACACACAGCACAAACACACAAAACACCACACAACACCACTACTCAGCGCAACACACAGAGAAACAACATTATATACAAAAGGGGGAAAAATAAAATAAAAAGTAAAGCAAAACTAAAACGTAATGGAAATATCTACATTTAGACTAAAAAAACAACTAAAGTATAAAATCTAAACAGCTCAGAGAAGAAACAAGATTGATGAACAACTAAATATGATATTACAAGTAAATTTAAGCAAGATACTAAAGAACAAAACCAAAATCAGAAGACAGAAAAATCAAGAGCAAAACTTACAACAAGGATACACAATAACAGGGCAAGACTGGAATATAGAGCAGCAAGTCAGTAACTGTCTTTATGGCACAAGACAAACCAGCAACCACAAGCGGAAAACAGCACAATATAAAGGGAGGAAAGTACACGAGGGACAGGTGAGCCCAATTACAGAAACGAGGACAAGACAAGGCTTAAACAAGTGGGCGTGACCAAGGGAAACAAGGAGGTGGGACCACAGAAACACATGGCAAGCATAAACAAAGACAAAACAACGTGTGAAAACACAAGACAAACAAAGAAACATTAAAAAAGAAGTCTCTTATGTCCACAAATCTGCATTTATTTGATAAAAATGAAGTAAAAGCTACAATTTAAAATAACATTTTTATTTAAATATATTTTTAAAATGTAATTTATTCCTGTGATATCAAAGCTGAACAGAGATTATTCCACTCTTTTGTGTCACATGATCCTTCAGAAAAAAATTATAATATGCTGATTTGATGCTAAAGAAACATTTCTTTTTATCAATGTTGTGGTACTTAACATTTTTGTGGGACCAGCAATACATTTTTTTGAGGATTCTTTGATTTGAGAGTTCAAAAGACAAACATTTATTTGAAACAGAAAACTTTTGTAACAATGTAAAGGTCTTTACTTTAATTTTTAATTAAATTTCATGCATCCTTGCTAAATAAAAGTATTAAAGAGATAGCGCAACTGTTTGGTTACCCATATTCTTCCGAATATCTTCTTTTATGTTCAACAGAAGAAAGAAACTCATACAGGTTTGGTACAACTTGAGGGTGAAAAAATTATGACAGAATTTTCAGTTTTAGGTGAACTACCACTTTAATTTCTATCAGAATAAAACCAGACCCCAAACCTTTGAACGGTAGTATATATATTATATATATTAATAATATAAATGATTATCATAAACATTTTGCTAAGCTCTCCTTTGTCTTTTATTGAAGAAAAGCCATATGGATGCATATATCATGAAAAAAAACAATTTTTGTTTTCTTTGAACTACCACTTAAAGGGGTCATCGGATGCCAATTTTCCACAAGTTGATTCTTTAGGGTCTTAATGAAAAGTCTATAACACACTTTGGTAAAAATTCCTCAATGGTAGTGTAAAAAACACCTTTTTTACCCTGTCAAAATCAGCTCTGTTTTCAGCATGCTGTTCGAGTCCATGTTGCTTTAAATGCTAATGAGCTCTGCTCACCCCGCCCTTCTCTTCCGTGTGGTGACGAGCAGGCTGTAAACTTCAGCCGCGAAACTAGGTAACTAGCATGTTATTAGGAAAGGCGATTTGCAAAGATTCATAAAAACCCTTATCCTCACTTCTTCTGTAGATGAAGCTGGATCACGAATGATTCGCGCGAACATAGACGCATTTAGGCAGATTGGGGATCGGCGCATTCCCTTCAAAATGAAAGTAACGTTAATCCTCTGCTTCTTCAGCGGCTCAGATGTCGGGAGTAAATGACGACTGCTATGCTCATTATTACATCCAACAACAAAACACCTCAATTGCTTAATCCTCCTCAATCGGAGATGTTCTTGTCTTCCTCTGCACCGGAGTCGACACAATGGCGGACTGATGACAGCTCACTCGGGGCGGGTCTATGGTAAGACGGCCTTGTCAATCAACTATCATGGGAGTGGCCTGTGCAGAACTACAACATTCTGACAGGAATCTCAGAACAGCCTGATTTGAGAAAGGGTATTTTAAAATAGGGATTTAAAAAAAAAACACTGGGTGGATTTTTATCATTATAGGATGGATGTGTACACACACTTCCAACACACATTTATGTTCAAACAACTTGTAAAGTGAATTTTGCATCCGATGACCCCTTTAAACTACAGTAGTCACTCCATTGTCTAAACTAATTAATGTCCTGGTCGACTTTTACATCCTAATGAGTTTGAGTTCACCATGTCTGTGTCTATTATTTCACCTCTTTCTATATTTCCCTAAAGCCACCGAGTGCCCCGCTCACATAAAACCTCACTGGACAGGTCCGTTACATAAACCCCAAGCACAGAACCCACACTGCCCACACAATCACCGCCATTGTTACCCTTGGCCGGCAGCCCCATGCCCAGTCACACGTTATTAAGAGGGAAGTCTGGAGCATAAATGAGTTTCAAACTGCAGTCGATGGTACCTGCTGGTTACTTGATGGGATGGGGGCAGAACACATGTTAGATATAGTTTGTGGTTAGTTTATAGAGCACTTTTGAAAGTATTTCTGCTCTAATCAGCCATCTGAATATGAATAATGGCTGAGTTAATCTCGTGCTATGGTTAAGCGGTCGCTACCGTACAAAGTGGGTCTAATTAAAGGCATTGATGCAAACAACAGACAGTGCTGGTGTAGTCTAAAGAGCATTCAGTTGAGCTGGAGGGTGGAGGGAGGGTTTGTACGGAGACTGAGAGAATGGACGAACAAAAGCATCAAGTTCAATTAGGGCTTAAGATTTTAGGGTTTCAATAGTTTACATCAAAGACACTGGCAAAATTAAGAATGGAGTTTTGAGGGTTGGTGATGGTGCCTCTTATCTTCAGATGTCAAACTAACTCAGGTGAAGAAGATTAGTCAATATGATTGTTTTTTTAATACGTTTTATTTAGTAAGCATTAAACTGATCAAAAGGGAAGACAAAGACATTTATAATGTTACACAAAAATTATATTTTAAATAAATGCTGTTCTGTCATGACAACACTTGCAGAGTGTTAAGCATGGTAATGTTAATGTGTTTGGTCTTGGCGGAATAGATCTTCTATGCAGCTGCTGCTGCCAGACTTCCTACTGCCAATACATCCACAGACATGCAGCTGTGGGCATGTAAGACATACTGCTGCTGCACAAAAAACATGAAATTAACCCCTCATATATAACATATATGGAATCACCCTGTAGCAGATCTATACAGGTGGAGCTGGGGAAGGTGGAAGTTTCTGAACTGCGCCAGCAAGCACTAGCCAAGTAATTGTATGTAGAGCAGCAGCTCATTGGCTGCTGATACAAAAAAAAACAATCAGCTGCGCCAAGTGAATGAATATGTGATTATATCACATTGAGTTAAAACCTATTGGCCTGCACTATCATGACAGAGTTTCATGAACTTTTTGAACTTTCTATTCATCAAATAATCCTGAAAAAAAGTATCATGGTTTCCACAAAAATATTAAGCAGCACAACAGTTTTCAACATTGATAATAATAAGAAATGTTTCTTGAGCAGCAAATCAGCATATTAGAATGATTTATGAAGAATCATGTGACACTGAAGACTGGAGTAATGATGCTGAAAATTCTACTTTGAATCACAGGAATAAATTACATATTAACATATATTAAAATAGAAAAGTTTTAATTTAAATTGTAATAATATTTTACAATATTGCTGTTTTACTGTAGTTTTGATCAGCCTTCGTAAGCATAAGATACTTCTTTCAAAAAAAAATAAATAAATAAATAACTTTTAAAAAGTCTATGGGATTTTTGCACATTTAAGTATTTGTCAAGAGAAATCATAAGTCTGATTGCTTAGAAAAGTAAAAACACATCTCTTCATCAAGCCACATGATTTAAACATCCCCTTTCTTAAATCAGGCTGTTCTGAGATTCCTGTCAGAATGACGTAGTCCTGCACAGGCCGCTCCCACGATAGTTGATTGACAAGGCCGTCTTACCATAGACCCGCCCCGAGTGAGCTGTCATCAGTCCGCCATTGTGTCAACTCCGGTGCAGGGGAAGACAGGGATGTCTCTGATTAAGCGATTGAGGTGTTTTGTTGTTGGATGTAATAATGAACATAGCAGTCGTTATTTACTCCCGACATCTGAGCCGTTGAAAACGCAGAGGATTAACGTTACATTCGTTTTTGAAGGGAATGCGCCGATCTCCGATCTGCCTTAATGCGTCTATGTTCGCGCGAATCATTTGTGATTCAGCTTCATCTACAAGAAGAAGTGAGTATAAGGGTTTTTTATGAGCCTCTGCAAATCGCGTTTCCTAATAATGTGCTAATTAGCAAGTTTTGTGGCTAAATGCGGCTAAAGTTTACAGTCTGCTCGTCACTCCACGGAAGAGAGGGGCGGGGTCAGCAGAGCTCATTAGCATTTAAAGCAACATTCAACAAAATGGCTTGCTCTGAAAAGAGCTGTTTTTGGCATGGTAAAAAGGGTGTTTTTTTACACTACCATTGAGAAATTTTAACCAAAGTATGTTATAGACTTTCATTAAGACCCTAAAGAATCATATCAACTTGTGGAAAATGGGCATCCGATGACCCCTTTAATAATGTTTAAAACAGTTGTAAAGCTTGAAATTTATGTGGAAACCATGGTACATTTTCATGATTCTTTGATGAATAGAAAGTTCAAAAGAACAGTGTTTATTTTAAATGACATTATTGAAGGTCTTTGCTGTCAATTTAATGCATTCTTGCTGAATAAAAGTATTAAAATTATTAAGATATCTTTCTTGTCTGTAACTCAAACTTTGCAGGATGAGTTACACACCAAACACTAATAGATAAGTGTGAGCGTGATTTGACCAAGTACAACATGTCCCTGGATCAACATCCTTGTTGATCCTGGAACATCATTCCAATAAACCAATCAGAATTGAGAGATAACTTTTCTGGAAATGTCAGTTTTAGGCTTACAATCAGGATTAGGTACTTCTACACCCTTGTTAATCAGCTATCATTTCACACTGATTTTAGCTATAATTTCCCTCTGATTTTAGGAATAAATTTTGGGTAAGGTTAGGTTTAGGGGTAGGGATTGGGTTAAGTCTGTGTTTTTGGACAGTAATGTTGATCCAGGAACGTCTTACTTGGCAAAATCACGGCGACCAATAGATAAGGGTTAAGAGTTTGTTCAAATCACCAAGTTTGCCATAGTAAGTACCACTAATAGTTTAGAAACAACAGAACTCATGACGTGTGTATGTTTATGTGTGTGTTTACCTCCCAGCCCTCAATATGAGACTGCCAGTCTTCCAGCAACTCCAGCTTCTCCATCTGCCTTTTGGCCTCATTAATACTGGAGCAAACGGCTTTCATCACCTGCAGTGACTCCTGCACCATCAAGTAGTCGTTGTGTTTCTTTGGGGTTCTTTTGAGCAGCTCCTAAACATCCACAGAGAACAAAAACATCAAGTGTTACATGCAAAGAAAGTGGTATAATTACAACAAAACATGATTGTATCGTGAATATGTACGAAGTGAACTTAACTTTGAAACAAAGCTTAACATTGACTGATGGAATTACTAAATGTTTTTTTTTAAGAATTATGGCTAAAACTGTGTTTGTGGTATGTTCAATTTTCTTGCTACTGCAAGATGGGGTGTGTTGAGGAAGATGCTAATCTCTAAACCAAGTCTAAACACAAGTGTTCTGCCTCATCAGTTTAATTCTGCCACTCACATTTACATATCTAAGATATCTGAGCAACCACAGATGCCTATCGCTGGTATTTAGCGAGAGGGGCCATGGCGGCTCCGACTGTGAGAAGCTCAGTGAATACGCCAGAAATTATGGTCTTATTACATGAACTATCGCTTGTGGGTGTTTACAGTAAATGGTTTAAATATCAATGTTTTGGGTTCAAGAACAGCCACGAAACATTAGCAGTGAGCCTGGCAATAGATGAAACTCACAGTGTAAATAATGGCTTGTAAAATTGTTGCTGATTTTCCATGTAAATGTACAGTATAATTTGTAACACTCTGACCTTCTACCAAAAACATGTGGAGTTTAGTGTTTTACTGATTTGTATTTGAGCTGTGAGGGTGACAAAATGTTGAGGTCACTGTTTAGTCCTATTTTAAGTTATCCTAACATGACTAAAATAGGCCGTAAAGTGAAGCCGTTTTTCGTTTAATCCTGTTCCCATATATGGGGCACTAAATTCTTTTCATTCCAATAAAAAGATCTATTGGTTTTGAGCGAGAAAATAAAAGTTCTCCATGTATAATCCTGCAGTTTATTTTTTATAAGTGTTTAAAGTCGGCAATAGTCCCTTACTCGCGTAATCATATTTTGATCATGAGTGATTAGGCTTCGCGTCACGTGTGGGAAGCACGACTTTCTAGCCACTTTTTCCTAGTTCACCTTATGGCCTAAAAGCACAGTTTGTTTAAGCATAATAATTAATAATAACAATAATAATAATTTATGCATTTAGCAGACGCTTTTATCCAAAGCGACTTGCAGTGCATTCAGGCTATACATTTTTTACCAGTATATTTTTTAAGCATATTTCATGAGTTAAATATATTCTGAAACACAGTATAAAAACTTAAATGAGAACTTTGAAAAAGAACACTGATCAAAATTAGAAAATAATTTAAGATACCTCCCAGGTATTGGTGTTAGTCTGGCACCTGGTGCTAATTTCCTTAATTATCTGACAAACCCTATTTAATTGGCAGCCCTGCTTTCCAGTTTTCACTGACTTTGCAAGATGGTGAGGTGTTCTGAAGTGACTAAAACCCTCTGACAGGAGTTGTCCAGATGAAGGCCAATAGCAGCCATAGCAAGAGAAGTTGGTCATTTCAAATCTGTGATTTCTAGAATATTGTATCTTTACAATGTCACTTCATTCAAGACCCCCAAAACGTCTGGTCAACCACGGAAGACAAATGCACGAGAGGACAGGATAATGCGGAGAATCTCAGTTAGGGCTGCACGATTAATCGCATGCGATATTTAACGCGCATCTTGTCAGAAAGCCGGTTCTGTCATCAGCGGTAAATCTCCATCACCTGCGTGCTTTCACATTGAGCAGCATTAACTACACAGAGCCGTTGTTCACTGACGAGCTGCGCTAAACCACGTTCATATTCACGCGATTTTTTGCACAACTCATCAGTGAACAGCGGCTCTGTGTAGTTAATGCTGCTCAATGTGAAAGCACGCAGGTGATGGAGATTTACCGCTGATTACAGA
>NW_015539926.1:524183-531170 GCF_001515605.1 Sinocyclocheilus anshuiensis
CGCTGATTACAGAACCGGCTTTCTGACAAGATGCGCGTTAAATATCGCATGCGATTAATCGTGCAGCCCTAATCTCAATGGGCAATCGGTTCAACACTGCAGCTGGAATTGCTTGCCAGTTCAGTGCTGAACAGGGTCTCGGCATACAGTGTGTTGACGTTTAAGATACGTCTGACTGAAAGCACACTCAGCAGTGACCAAACCTCTCATCAGCAGAAGAAATCAAAAAGCTAAGCTCACCTTTGCTGAGGAGCATGTTGTGTGGACAGAGGAGAACTGGTCCAAAGTTCAGTGATGAAAGCAAATCTAATTTATTTCGGTCAGATGGGAAAAATTATATTCGTAATCAAACTGGGGTAAGACTGAACCCAGAGTGCGTAAAGAAGTCAGTGAAAGTTGGAGGAGGAAGTGTCATGGTTTGGGGAATGTTTTTTGCAGTGGGATTTGGGCATCTTCTACAGCTACAGCGAATGCAAATGCTTATCACAACCTCCTTCAGCAACATCTTCCCTGCAAGCATCTCCCAATCAGCCTGCAGATTTCATGCAACACAATGCCTCTGTCACACAGCAAAACAGGTAAAGCAGGTCCTTGAAGCTAAAAACATTGAAATAATGAAATGGCCGGGCCAGAGTTCTGATCTAAACCCGATTCAAAATCTCTGGAAAATCCTTGGTGACAAAGTTATGGCTAAGAAACCACTACAGTCACCAAACTGTGGGAGAGAGTGGAAGAAGAGTGGACCAGGACCACTCTAGTCATGCCCTATAGCCGCAGATGTGCTGAAGTCATTCAAAGCAATGGCCTCTACAATTCCTACTCATTTTTGACTGCTGTAACCTTCAGATACTTTAGTTGCAATCTTTCTTCGTGGTACAATCATTGCTGTTCTCTAATTTTGATCACTGTCTTTTTTCCACAAAATAACGATGAAGATTACATTATTTATAAAAAAAAAATCAAGTGTTCATAAATTGTTGTGAGCTCGAGCTGACGTCTCATTTCCAGTGTGACAAACTAATCAGAATATCACATGTGAAATTTTACTCTTATCTCTTGTTTATTATTTAAGAGGTTTATATGTAATATGTTTAATGATAAAATATTTTATTTCAAGTGTTTAAACATTTACAAAATAATTTGGGGAAAAATGTCTTTTTATAATACCAATATTTACAAAAAAATTATTACAATAATAATTTACTTAAAATATATAAATAATTTCAATAATTTATTCATAAATAATTTCCAAAGATCATTTCATTACTAATTATTTCCAGTAATTATCACTCATGCAAAATGATGAGGTCATGTTACAATGTAGTTTGAACTGTCTATAGTTGATATAGTTATAATTTGTACTGTACTCACTCTCAGGAGTAATGGATATTTACAGATCCTCTGGATGGGTGCAACCAAGTAGCCCTCCAAAGGAACCTCTGTGTTCTTCCTGCCGCCCAGCAACATGCAGTTCTTAAGAGATAAACAAGCAAAACAAGTCATAAAAAATCAAAATCCTCTGTGCAGTCGTTAATAACACTATATACTTGCATTTGAGTCTCAGAGGGGTGACATGTTTCCCCCAAGGTCATGGCTATAAAATTGCCATTAAATCAAATTCAGTCACAGCCGTATAGCCACCACAGCGTGAGTTCAAAGACTTAGGAAGCAGTAAATCTAAAAGTGCTCGCAATCCTACTGTATAGATTACCAACATTATCCTTTCAAGAACACCAGTGGTTATATTTCTGTTTTTATATTAACACATTCATTTATCTTAATTTAACAAATACAGCAAACAAACATTAAGAGCATAAAGAGCTTTTAATACAACAAATAAAATGTAAAATAAATTACCCTAATAAAAGGAAGAAAAAAACATTTACAGTAATGCACTTACAAGACACGTCTATAGATCAATTAGTTGCACTGGAATTAATGTCAAAACATACACGTTTCTATATTTCTAAAGCAAATCCACAACATAAAGCTTCAAAAATGTGAGTGTGCAGCTTGTCTTCTAATGTATGCATGCATTTTAGTGTTATAGAAGGGTCAGTGCTTGCTTGCATTGCATTACAAAGACAGAGCGTTGAAGGACACTCCTGTCAGCTCAGCCAGAGGAAATGAATTCGTGTCGGACTCACAGGAGGTCATAAGATATAGTATTACAAACACATGCCACAAGGCCCTCAGTGTTAGACCTGACCTTGACCCGGCCCTGCCCATTAACAATGCCCATTAATGAGCTCTCCGTCCAGGGACAGGAACAGGAAATGTGTCCAACAAATACATCTTTATTCATGTGTTTTAATGCAAATAAATCAAATCAAATAAAATAAAATGGAGAGAAATGGTTGAATAAAGTCATTCTTTTTGTTTTCTTTGTGCACCAAAAGTATTCTCGTAGCTTCATAACATTACGGTTGAACCACAGTTCCCTTGTTTTCTATGCAAGTCAGAAACCTCACAGATTTCATCAAAAATATCTTAATTTGTGTTACAAAGATGAACAAAGGTCTTACAGGTTTGGAATGACAGGAGGGTGAGAAGTTAATGACAGAATTTTCATTTTTGGGTGAACTATCCCTTTAAGCATTACAAATCAAGTACTGAAAAACCTGGTGCAACATTTAGAGTAATTACAGCAGCCATGTATAACAACTTAAATTTATAAATAGTTATTTTTGTTTAATAAAATAAAATAATCAAATCAAATCAAATTAAATAAAAAATTATAAAAATTATTTTAAAATTTCATTTTTGGGTGAAGTATCCCTTTAAGCATTACAAATCAAGTACTGAAAAACCTGGTGCAACATTTAGAGTAATTACAGCAGCCATGTATAACAACTTAAATTTATAAATAGTTATTTTTGTTTAATAAAATAAAATAATCAAATCAAATCAAATTAAATAAAAAATTATAAAAATTATTTTAAAAAATGTTAATGAAAAAAGCAACAAAAAATGTGACTGGCAGATAATGAGCTGCTCATGTGTAAAAATACAGTAACACGCCTCACTCTGAAACATGCAGAGCATATTTATTTAAAAATCGCAGCCTTTGCGATTTAATAATAACACTAAGCCATGTCGCAATTTTGTTTTTATTTCGATTACTCGTGCAGCCCTGTAAAAATGACTGTGGTACATAGTATACATGAATATTGCAAATTCACAAAAAATGACATACAGTCCAGCAACAAGTGTCTTACCAGCAGAAGCGTGCGTACTGTCCTGATCTTATTGAGCTCCAGCAGAAGCCTCTGGGCTTTCTCATGATTCCCACAGTACTCGTCGTAAATCTGAAACCTTCCTCTCTGAGCCACAAAAACACACAAAGACACAGCCAGTCACATACAGGTGGTCAGCTCTGGTAAGCTCTTTTAAAGCTGCATATGACTAACTATTTCTGAGATTTCACTCCTCATGCCCTTCAGCGTCTCTGAGGTTTTACCCAGAGGCAGAAGGAAGACTGCCAGATTGAATGCTAGCACAACTAAGTAGTGCCTTCATCCCAAAACCACAACACAGCACTGTCATTCAAAGCACCCCTGCAGTGTTCTACCCTCACAAATATAAAACTGAAATTTATATTTCATTAAAATGTTTAATTTTTTATACTGTGTGTATTGTATCCATCTAAAAAAAACACCTCAAACCAGTCTAAGCTAGTTACTTTAACAGCCTCAACTGTTGGCAGATTTTGGAGGGGTTTTGGTCACTTTTCAGCCTGTCAGGCTGAGAGTCCGGATTAAACCAGCTAAGACCAGCTTAAACCGAGAAGGTTTTTTTTTCGGCAGGGATGTGGGATGTGTGTAATACAGTGAGAATAAGAGAGAGTGGCAGACAGAGACTTACAAAGTGCAGGAAGCAGCGTCCCACTTCATGATACGGGTTGGGGTCGGGCTGCAGAAGCTCTTCGACCATGGACAGGAAGTCCTTGTGCACAGACAGGATCTCTTCCAGGTTAGAAAACAGCACCTGTGGGTGAATGCATGGAAAGACTGACTTATTGACTGAGCAACATTGTCTGGATCTGGAAAACCAACAATGCACTGCAAAAACTGAGGAGGAAAAGGACTAAAAATGTCTGGAAGTGACTGTAACAGTCCATGCAACTCTCCTTAAAATATATGAATATTTTTGGATTGGACCGAAAAATATCAAACTAATATCTAACTTTAAATAAATATAGCATAAAAAACTGGTAGGTGTCAAGGTATTAAACAATAGAAATATAGTTAAAACTTAAGACAATTATTAAGACATTTAGTGTGATATTTCATACCTAATACAATCACATTCAGACATTTTAAATGTCTCTTAAGTGTCCCAAAACCTTTTGGGACCACTCTATATAAAGATAAGCCAGCTGTGTGCTATATAATCCAGATATTCAATAACTCTGACCTCTGAATTACCTTTGCAGAGCGAGAATCCCACACAAATGTCCTCAAACACTAATGTTCAGACATGCTCTAAAACATGCAAACAGCAGTCTGAGCTTGTTTACATGACTGAGTGTTCAAGCACTCACCGTTCTGTCCCACTGAGAATGCATTGAGTTTACGGTCACGCACCACTAACCATGCTGAACATTTATTGTTTACAACTGTTTGGTTCGCCCAAGCACCTACCCTTAAAGAAATAGTTCCCATTGTGCAAATCATAAATATGCAAATTTTGTAAATTTGCTCACTCTCATGTCTGACATGTCATAATTCATCACAAGACATAAAGGAACTTGATGCTTGATGTCACTGATGTCAAACTTGGTGCAACGTTGCCAAGTGAGAACTACGGCAACATATAACAACCTAAATTATGGTCTGTTCCTCACACAAATATATTTATGACAGTAAAAGGCTTACAATATAGTGCACAAGTCGTATGCAGTGTTATTTTAGTATTATTTATGTAATATTATAATTTTTAATGTTAAATTAGCTTTTTTATTTTTATAATTTCATATTATTTCATATTTTAATTATGTCATGTGTGTTTCTCATTTTTATTAGTTTTTGCTGTTTAAAAAAGACAATTCTATATCCACCTTATTCCTAAACGCGGAAGTAATCCTATGGGCGAGACTTCCGGTTCATTAGCCGTTATAGGGAAATAACGAGAAGAATAACAACGTGCAGTAAACAGTAAAACTGTTTGCATTACAAACCAGTTTGTTCATAATTAAGATAATACATTAAAATAATAAGGTAAGACACACCAATCTGTAGTATCAAGCAGCAAAAGATCGTTTTTGTACAGCTAAAAATAGTTGGAAGTAGTGTTGTCAAAAGACCCGGTACTTCGGTACCAAGTCGGTACTAAAAAAAATGAAAACGTTACGGTACCGGTTTTTTTTAAGTACCGGTGGTACCGAGTACCCGGTCAACCCGGTTCTTGATGCGCTATCCGAAAGCTATCCTCTTCATAAAAGCACTGAGACATGGCGACCTCAAAAGGAGGAAACATCAAACTAACTAACAAAACACTTTAAAGACCGACACCTGGATCAAATTAAAGAGTTCAAGCAGGTAAGTAGAATTTTAATTTTTAATATTTAGATCTTCTGTTATGAATATTATTCCATATTTTAATTTGAATGTCGGATTGAAATAAACATCGCCGTTAGTGTAGTTAATCGTTAGCATAAGTGCGGCTGTTTCCCATACATTGATTTATTTGTGGCACAATATTAAAACTGACCGCCACATATATTTTCCAAAAGGCTTTGACTTCTTGAATAAACATGAGCACTGCACGTTTCAAAATCGAAACCTGGTGTGCGTGTTTTTATATCACTGAATTTCTGAAGGAATCCGACTGTCTTCAGAAAATTGTGGATGTCATTTTAATTTCATCTTGCATGTAATGTCTGACAAAGCAGCGTTTGTGAGTGAAGCGCTGCTTTGTGTACAGCGGTTACCGGGGAAACCTCGATCTCTCCCGCTCTACAAGCGCCTCCTGCTGGCAGAGAATGAATTTGCATATATATGCCACCACAAATAGAGTGCAAGTCTGTGGGAAACACTGCTCTTTATTAACTATTTAATGCTCCTATAACTTTTATTAGGGTAAAAAAACAGGAGGACATGATGGTATTTACTATTTTTTACACACCAGAGGCTTTTAAATTAATTGTGAATCTAAAATATGCGTGTTAGAGAATGTACAAATGGTTAACATTGTTTATGTCATATCAGTCTGTCAGAAAAGCTGTTAGTTGTTAATCTTGGCTGGATAACTCTATAGCAGGTTTTAAAAGCCCTTTAATGTCAAAAGACCCGGTACTTCGGTACCAAGTCGGTACTAAAAAAATGAAAACGTTACGGTACCAGGATTTTGTAAGTACCGGTGGTACCGAGTACCCGGTCAACCCGGTTCTTGATGCGCTATCCGAAAGCTATCCTCTTCATAAAAGCACTGAGACATGGCGACCTCAAAAGGAGGAAACATCAAACTAACTAACAAAACACTTTAAAGACCGACACCTGGATCAAATTAAAGAGTTCAAGCAGGTAAGTAGAATTTTAATTTTTAATATTTAGATCTTCTGTTATGAATATTATTCCTAAAACTGACCGCCACATATATTTTCCAAAAGGCTTTGACTTCTTGAATAAACATGAGCACTGCACGTTTCAAAATCGAAACCTGGTGTGCGTGTTTTTATATCACTGAATTTCTGAAGGAATCCGACTGTCTTCAGAAAATTGTGGATGTCATTTTAATTTCATCTTGCATGTAATGTCTGACAAAGCAGCGTTTGTGAGTGAAGCGCTGCTTTGTGTACAGCGGTTACCGGGGAAACCTCGATCTCTCCCGCTCTACAAGCGCCTCCTGCTGGCAGAGAATGAATTTGCATATATATGCCACCACAAAATTCTTGGCTGGATAACACTACTCTATAGCAAAAGCCCTTTAAAGTTAAATATGTACACAGTTTGGATTAAATGAAAGTATAGTCAAATTGCAAATTGT
>NW_015539926.1:532059-533198 GCF_001515605.1 Sinocyclocheilus anshuiensis
AAAAAAATTAAAACGTTACGGTACCAGGTTTTTTTAAGTACCGGTGGTACCGAGTACCCGGTCAACCCGGTTCTTGATGCGCTATCCGAAAGCTATCCTCTTCACAAAAGCACTGACGACCTCAAAAGGAGGAAACACATCAAACTAACAAAACACTTTAAAGACCGACACCTGGATCAAATGAAAGAGTTCAAGCAGGTAAGTTAGCATAAGTGCGGCTGTTTCCCATACATTGATTTATTTGTGGCACAATATTAAAACTGACCGCCACATATATTTTCCAAAAGGCTTTGACTTCTTGAATAAACATGAGCACTGCACGTTTCAAAATCGAAACCTGGTGTGCGTGTTTTTATATCACTGAATTTCTGAAGGAATCCGACTGTCTTCAGAAAATTGTGGATGTCATTTTAATTTCATCTTGCATGTAATGTCTGACAAAGCAGCGTTTGTGAGTGAAGCGCTGCTTTGTGTACAGCGGTTACCGGGGAAACCTCGATCTCTCCCGCTCTACAAGCGGCAGAGAATGAATTTGCATATATATGCTGCCACAATGAGAGTGCAAGTCTGTGGGAAACACTGATGAGCATTAGAATGAAGCTTCTTTATCAACTATTTAATGCTCCTATAACTTTTATTAGGGTAAAAAAACAGGAGGACATGATGGTATTTACTATTTTTACACACCAGAGGCTTTTAAATTAATTGTGAATCTAAAATATGCGTGTTAGAGAATGTACAAATGGTTAACATTGTTTATGTCATATCAGTCTGTCAGAAAAGCTGTTAGTTGTTAATCTTGGCTGGATAACTCTATAGCAGGTTTTAAAAGCCCTTTAAAGTTAAATATGTACACAGTTTGGATTAAATGAAAGTATAGTCAAATTGTATCTCCTGTATAGACTTTACAATAAGATACCATTCATTAACATGACGTCATGTTATTATCGAACATCATCTTACAGTGAGTGAACAATATATTTTTACAACATGAATTAATGTTTTTGAATGTTATTTAATACAAACACTTGATCATTCATGTTTGTTCATTGTGCATTAAGTAATTTTAACAGATTGAACTTTGAAATTAACCCTAAGAAGAATAATTGCCATATAACTATTGTTTATTGTTAGGTCAT
>NW_015539926.1:533266-539576 GCF_001515605.1 Sinocyclocheilus anshuiensis
AGTCAAATTTTATCTCCTGTATAGACTTTACTGTACAATGACTTAATGTTTTCTAATGTGAGTTAGATCTAGTAACATCTTACAGTGAGTGAACGATATATTTTTAAAACATTCATTAATGTTTGTGAATGTTATTTAATACAAACACTTGATCATTCATGTTTGTTCATTGTGCATTAAGTAATTTTAACAGATTGAACTTTTGATTTTATGTATTAGTACATTTTGAAATTAACCCTAAAAAGAATCATTGCTATAACTATTGTTTATTGATAGGTCATGTTATCTAACACATGGAATCTTATTGTAAAGTGATTTTAATACTACAGTTTCCATCTATTTGATATACACTACTTAAAATATATGTAATCTTATATAAATTTATTATAAAAGCTGAGGTTTGTTATTTACTGAAAATTATATTTTAGCTGTTGTCAATGATCTAATGTTGCATTTGGTCAGACTCAGCCCATTGCTTTACTGAAGTATATTATATTTTCCTTTTACAGCAGTATAAAGAATGGCATTGATTTTTGTACATTTTATATTTGCTTGACTTTATTAATAAAAATAATGTGTTTTTTAATTAGCATGTTTTTGTGTTTTGCTTTAGTACCAAAATTGGTACAGAGAACCGTGGATTTTCACTGGTATTGGTACCGAATACTGAAATTTTGGTACCGTGACAACACTTGGAAGCAGTTCAGACCGAAAGCAAGACCCATAAAATAAGGTGTATATATATATATTTTTTTTTTTCCAGTTTTAGTAATTTAAGTACTTAAACTTTCAGTTACATTGGAAAACAATGGTTAAGTATTTACTTCTAAACCATTTGCACTCACGAGTTGCTAGAACATTTCACAAATAATTGCAATAAACAGCAAGCAACATATTGAATTTAACTAAATGTTCTCACTATTTCTCACTATTTTCACCACAGCTCTATACTTTCCAAGGGTTTCAGCAATTTCATCTTCACACACAGCACATTTTGCTTTAACAATGTAATGTCTCTCAAAATCTGAAATACTAATTTTGCCTAATCACTTTTAAAAACTTTACAGAAAATAATAGAAAATGTAACTCAGTTCAAACAGATAACTTGTGCTCAGGCTGTAATTAGCCTCCTGGCTGGATCGCCACAAAAAGGTATGTAACACTGGTTATCACTATATAACACAATACTATATTACACCAACCAGATGTCTATATGGGGCTAGGTTTGACTCTTAGGAGGATAGAAATGAATTTTGGGCCAATTGGTATGAAATCAGCAAACAGCCGGCACATTTATTACACACAGAAATTAAATGAACAAATATTAAAGAAGGAAATGAATGTATAGATGTCTCAACATAACAATGTCAATGAGGTAAGGAAAATTTAGTGTTGAGTCCAGGTTATTCAATATTGAGTCCAAAAAATAAGTAAATAAATAAAGGAAGAAAATGTCCTTTTGGTTCCTTTGTTATCCGTAAGCAACATACTAAATTTAACAAAATTTTCAAATAGAGACTGAAATAGTATTTATTTAGAAAATGTTTTTTATATATATATATGTATATATATATATATATATAAATAATCTTATATTTTGTAACTTTAAAAAAAAGTTACCAAGGCAACATTTCTAAGTTTCAAGTTTAAGTTCTAATCTAATCTTTATTTTAGCTTTATTTCAATTACTGAAAACTATTTTTACTTATAACAACAATACTGCTCTTATGGACCATATTTGTGATACTTTATGGTGTTTTTTGTCATTTTTTGAAGCTCATTTGCTTTCATTGTATGGAAAATACATCTTTTGAATTTCATGGAAGAAAAAAGTCATACCGGTTTGGAACAACATTAGGGTGTTTAAATAAATATATAATGAACTATTCCTTTAACAAATATTCATTTTTTAAGCTTGAATGCACCCCTAAAACTAATAGTGTGTCCAAAACTCACCTTGACAGTTTCCTCTGTGATATTCTTATCAATTTTAGACACAGCATACTGATTGAGGCGATGAAGAAGTACCTGTTGGGGACACAGGAAAGAGGAGAATGTAAATAGTCAGCAAACAGGAACTGTCTTCCTCCTGCACACGGTCATCTGTCTGAGAAAGACTGAGTTGAATATCCAATTGCACCAAGTTGGATGAAGAGGCCCTGACCGACAGAAACTACAGCAAACTGCAGCCAACACTAACGATCCAACATTAAATCCAATTTCACCTCCGGATCACAGACAGCAGGGAATACATAACAAATGCAATTTACAACCTTCCCAAGGAGAAGGAGAAAGATGCCACAATACTGGGGATCTGACAAAACAGGACTTGAGATAAAAACAACAGGAAGGAAGAGTGACTGCATTTGCCAAGAGACCAGAAATAATGAATATAGTAAATCTCAAGCACTGAGGTTGATGAATAGCTGTGTCCACAAGTCACTTTGCATGAAGGAAATTTGAGTAAACACAAATAAATCATATCATATAGTAAGATCTCTATTTGGAGCAGAGAACGCTGATGGGGAGAATCATTTCAATATAAGCTAAACTATTCACATCTTGTATCAGTGTATCACTGTGTCACACTTGCTTTTTCTATTATAAAACAGCCTGAGATAATTGGGCTGTCATGTCTGGATTATAAACATCTCAAAGCTCCATAAATAAAAGCGTGGTATCTTAGTTGTGGTTGTACATCTTGTTGATTTGTTAATATGAGCGAGGCGAAGGTGGTCAGAAGCTCATTCAGAAATGTTTGGTTTGTGAAATATGCATGCTAAATACATGGTACACGTTCAAACAAAGGCTGAAAGAACATCCTGCATCACGGACCCAGCGCTGTTGAACTGCTTAGAGGTTCATGATAATACAGTTCACATGCCAATTCAGTTCTCCATGTTTTTAAACACAGTTCAGATTATAATATTGCCAAGATTACAATGATTTTTCTAAAGAATGTGACTAGACTATTTTCGCAACATATGTTGACATGGACATCAGTAATCTAATTATTTACCTTATTCTAAATAAGACAATATTATGATTAAGGTGTTTACATGAGTTGCTTTTAGAATATTCCTTTCATGTTCCCGTTTTACATGTTATAGTACATCGATTAATGGCACACGTAATTCAACCCCACGCGACACCATCCGACGTCTCCTCCAGAATTTCAAGTATAAACATATAGTTCGTCTTCGTTATGATGCCATATTTGGGTGTTTCATTTTTCATTTTAGTCCTACAAGACGGTAATAATGTGATTAAGGTGTGTCCATGTCTATACTGCACTTCAATAATGTGACTAAAATAGGAATACTCCACATGTCTTAATTCGATTTGTGTTTACTTGGAGTATGACTTTAGCCAGATTAAGATAATCAAAAATCTCTGTTTATATAGTAGATTATTAATCAGAGTATTGTCTTAATCGTGTTAAAATCGGAATATTGTTGTCCATGTAAACGTACTCACAAGAGCTTTAAGAAAACTGAGCTAGAGGTTTTAAGATATAATAAATAAAAATAAATAAATAAATAAAAACCATCATTCTGACCCCAAACATTTAAATTATAGTATAAATGAATTACACTTCATTTAATGGGGGGAAAAAACTTTGCGCTATCTTTTCAGCTTATGTTTACTCTGATTGTAAACATAAGCTGATATATATATATATATATATATATATATCCTTTTTAATTAATTTCAAACCAAAGATTTTAAATACATACTTATCAAAATATATATTGTTAAAACTATTGAGATTTAATCACCTAGCACTACATGATCCAGTTCCACCATGTTATTTTGGACATACACCATGGTACCACTGTAGTATTGTTTTGCCATGGCATAATATAAAAGTACCATGATTTTACTCTCTGGACCTTCACGGCCACAGTGCTAAAGAGCAAGCAAACCCTTTCCTGTGAATTTTTTTTTTTTTTTGGCAGACAGTGACTGAAGCATCTAGCTGGTACTAATAAGTCAAACAAAGTACAATCTACAGTCTTTTTTCTTGATTTGTATGACACTTCATATAGATGAAGAGATTCAAAAAGTGCTATTTCACTGAAAATGATACCTGCAAAACTACAATTTAATGACAGTACAGAAAACAAGGCATTTCCTGTTAGCATATCTGTGCTGTAAACAGCTCGTCCTCACTGCTAAGTGAGTGGGTCTATAACACTAGGCCAAATAACCAAAGAGAAGCCTTCAACCGGCAAGATAATCACATGCAAACTGAATGTGCTGATTACAAGGCTGAGAACTAACCACTTATATATTTCATCAACTCAAATTGAACAGTTCCAGAACACTCTCCAAACGAAAATCCAAATGAAAGGGCGAATAAAGAAGGAGGCAATGAAACCCGGCTCTGGGTTGCAGCTCGGCTGTGCAGCTAAAGCCTCAGTGCTGATTATGTTTCTGTAGCTGTGCACCACGGCTACACCGGCTGATTAGCAAGTCTAATGAACATGCATGTGGAGTGTCTGTGAACGGCACCTTGCATTGGCTTGACAGGGCTGCTGGTTTGCGCTAACAACATGTAACTTCAGTTTACATTTGCATACGGTTTCATGTCATCTGAGCTTTAAAACAGGTCCCACTGCGATGAGGTTCTGCAGCTTTTAACCTTCCACAGCAAATGCTAGTCTCATTAGATCCAAAAAATGACTGCTTGCAATAGAGATTTAAGAGATAGTTGAGCCAAAAATCTCTGGAAGACAAAAAAATATATTTTGGAGAATGTTGGTGACCAAATTGCTTCAGGTCCCATTGACTTTTATAGTCTTTTTTGTCCATACTATGGAAGTCAATGGGACTCAAAACTGTTTGGAGACCAACATCCTTCTGTGTTCCAAAAAAGAAAGCCATACAAGTTTGAACCAACATGAGGGTAAGTAAATGAAGACCGAATTTTCATTTTTGGGTAAACTATTCCTTTAAAGTTTCCTGTTTTGTCTACAGTAACTGAAAAAAAACTGATTCCAGTACCCATTGAGCATGAGACTTGGGTCACTAAGGAACTTCAGGGTGGAAAGGTGGATGTGATCCAAGGAGACTGCAGGAAAAAACAGCTTGTCCCTTTCAAAGAACACCTCACAAGAATTCAGTCCAAAACGCTTACTCACAAACTCGTGAATGTGAACCACATGCAGACAAACTCACATACACCTGCTGGCCACCGTCTCGTCTTCTTCAGCTTCAGACGGATGCTTGCTGCAGTAAATCCAACCTTTATTAGACAGCCAGATGACCGAATATGAGAGCGCTCTGAACCTGCACCGAGCCATGAGGTCATATTCATACTAATATCTTCACCAGGAGCAGAAAAAGCCAGCAGGGTTTCAGTTAACCTCTTATAGAAAAATATCCAGACTGAATGCAAATTATAGGGGGATTTGAGGGGGTCTGACCACCCTAATCTAAAATAGAAATCTTTAGCAACATTATAAATGTCTTTACTGTCACTTTAATAAAAGAATTAACTTCTTTACAAAAATTCCTACTGACCCCAATCTTTTGAATGTTATAGTGTACATGTATATACGTATGTACTGTATGTGCAGTTCTTGTCATTCCCTCTATTTACTGCCTTCAGGAAGCAATAAATGTATAGTGGCATGTGTGTGTTTGTATGTGTTTGAATATGTTTACGCATTTGTCCGGCTGAGCAGACATGCTGGCCGCCAAACTCCTACACAGTGGCTTGGGCTCATGCTCTGTTTACGTCTGGTGTGTATACATGAGTGTGTTGAAAATTACACAATGCCAGTCTTCATTGTATAACTTTCCAGTCACAGTTCGACTCCAATCAGTGGCCCCGCCTATTTCCTCATGACAGACCATGGCTCTGTAACACCACTTATAGTTATTATGTAATACTAAATTGCAGCGTCTCATCCAAACCTTGAATGGTATGAGTACGGGAGGAATAGCTGTCAATGAATAGCTGTCAAAAATCAATGACAGATTTGCACACAAGATTTCTGACACAAATCATTTTCCCTCCTACCACAACTTATGCATGACAGCCGACTGACAGCTGTAGAATATAGTCTTGAAGAATAAATGTTATCCTCTTCTGCAACAATACAGAACAAGTAGAGAAATCAAACCCAAGCCCATCTAAAGTGAAACTGAAACTACACTGAATAATACAAGACTAGTGATGCACTAATATTACAATTATGGCCAATAAATATAATCTGATAATTACTTTCATGTTATTGCCAATAACCAATAAACATTATATATATATATATATATATATATATATATATATTTTACTGTCTGA
>NW_015539926.1:539709-574317 GCF_001515605.1 Sinocyclocheilus anshuiensis
GGACGATATCCACTTCGTCATGCCTAGAGCTGATCCGTGCTGGTTGCTGAGGAAATACATCAACTTCGCGGTGTGGATTGCCGGATCGTTTTTTACGGTGGACGAAGAGGAGTCCAGCCCGGGGTCGTTACATGTGGTTGCCGCAAGCCCGCCAGACGCCTGGTTCTTCACTACGCTCGCCTTCAGTGGATTGATTCGTTACAGGGGTCAAGGGTTAGCTAATTAGGATGAACTAGTTAACCATGCTGGTAGAGGATCTTTTTAACTATAAATAATAATAATAATAATAATAACAATAATAATTATTATTATTATTGTTTGTTGTTGTTGTTATTATATAAAAATTTAATATTTTTTTATTTTTTTATTTATTAATAAAACATGTTTATTTATCCTGTAAACTTCTTTATATTTGTTCATCATTAAATGACATCTACACTCTCCCACAGTCATTCATTTTTCTTTTCTTCCAGACAGATGATGAACCAAAGTCTAGGATCAGCCTCCTCCTTCACGTACCCACACCAGGGCGTCTGAGGAAATGGCCTGTGCTTTTCTTCCTGTGGAGGAAAAACTCAATTTACCAGGGCCTATTTCTGCACAACATCAACAAAGCCTGCATGCCATGAGGCTTTGTGACAGTGTGAGACTTTATACCAAATTCGGAAAAAGACAGCAAGAGCAACAAAACACTTTTCATGGAAGATCCAAAGACGAGCATAAAACAAGCCTGTGTTTTATGGTGACTAATAACACCATCAGGATCCACAGACCCCAATGGGAAACATCCACAGGAAACGCTTACTATAAATACATGCCCTGAGAGCTAACATGCTGGTTTGGGACATGCTAAAAATCCACGTCTGCATGGACTTTGTTATTATTAACAAAGACAGGGCCATTTTTCAATATATGTTTTCATCCACAAACGCCCACCTGTTTAGGAGCATTTAACCACTTTAACAGACAATCAGACACCATACTACACCCTGCAGCGGAAACTTGCATATACAGGTGCATCTCAATAAATTAGAATGTCGTGGAAAAGTTCATTTATTTCAGTAACTCAACTCAGACCCCTTTAATGCAAAATCTTCCTTTTTTCTCTCTTTGCCTTCAGTGCCCTTTAACTAATTATGAAAATCCTAATGGGGAACAAAAAAAACAGAGGTAACTAAACCTGTATTACAGGGTCACAGAATGGAAATACTGCATGACGTCTGCGGTCAATCATAGGTAACGTATACTTTTCATGCCGGCCAAAATGCAGACACTCTCCATTCAAAACATAATTTTGTGAATGGCTTCTTTGTTCAGTGATGCTCCAGTGATTCTCTGTTTTGTGGTAATTGGGCCAGGCTTTAATTCAGTCTGTGAAAGAAAACATTCAGAGCCTGCTGGATCAGCCAAGACTACAGCACAGAATTTAAAGTCTGAGCATTTTTTTGGAAGAAGAAAAAAGGATAAAGATATTCATAATTATTAATAATCTTATTCACGTTGGTAGTTGTAAGACAGACAGCAACATAGACAAGACAGGTTATTAAGTTGGTTATCCTATCTCCTTCACTAAGTCAAGGGGTTGTAATGTGGGTTTTGGGTTTTGTTTCATGTTCATGTTTTCCATGTCTTTTATTTTGTAATTGTTTCCTGCTGTTAGTGTCATGCTTGCCTTGCCTCATGTCTCAAGCAATCTTATGAGAGGAAGACTATGAACATGAGCACTTTTTTGAGAGGTGAATATGTCATCATAACATCATAACAGTGATGTTTCCGATTTTTTTGTGGAAGTGACACGGACTGGTCCTTGCTTGTTACTGACGTGAGCATGTTGCCATATGGCCACACCATGCGGTAAAGGGTTACACGAGTTTCACAATTTGAGTTGAATTACTCAAATAAATTAACTTTTCCACGACATTCTAATTTATTGAGATGCACCTGTACTTGGTTTTTGGATGCTGGTCTTCAACATGAGACTGGGTATTGATTATGGCTGGTAACAGATTCCAAACAGAATCCAAGGAGCTGGGAATCTAGAATCAATTCCAAAGTTTGGAATCTATTCCATCAAAGGGAATCGACTCATGTTTAATAACCTTTTCAATTCAATAGAACTAAATCAGATTACACTGGTCATACTGTATGTCTTTGATTCACTGAAAATAACCGATTCATAAGAGCAATTTGTTTGTGAATATGATAACAACGCTGTCCGATTCACAAACACGCTGTATGTTTTTAAGCCGCTAAAAAAGCCAGTTTATAGAAGTCATTGATTATGAATCAGACTACACAGATCATGCCATACATTTTTGTTTACTAAAAAGAACTAGTTCATAAGAGTCATACAGTATGTTCATGAATCAGATTATATTGGTTATGCTGTTTGTTTCTGATCAACTAAAAAGAGTCTTAAGAGCCATTTGAGTGTGAATCAGACTACATTGGTCACACAGCATGGTTTTGATTAATTAAAAACAAGTTCATATGAGTTGTTTGTTTATAAATAAGACTCAACTGGTCACACTGTATGTTTTTTAAAATAAAAAGTTTATAGGAGCCTTTTGTTCGAGAATCAGATTACACTGGTCACACTGTATGTTTATGATTAACTAAAAAGGACCGGTTCATAAAAGCAATTTATTTGTGAATCAGACTACACTGGTCACGCTCTAGGACTAGGTTTTTAATCCACTAAAAAGAACCAGTTCATAAGAGTCATTGGTTTGTGAATTTGAATACACTGATCACGCTGCATGTTTAGATTAAAACTAAAAAGAACTGGTTCATAAGAGTCATCTGTTTATGAATCAGACTACACTGGTCATGCTGTATGTTTTTAAACCACTAAAAAGAACCAGTTCATTAGAGCCATTTATTTGTGAATCAGAATACACTGATCACGCTGCATGTTTTTAATTAACTAAAAATAACTGGTTCATAAGAGTCATCTATTTATGAATCGGACTACACTGGTCATGCTGTATGTTTTTAAGCCACTAAAAAGAACCAGTCCATAAGAGTCATTTGTTTATTAATTGGGCTACACTGGTCATGCAGTTTTTTTTGTAAAAGAATCTGTTCGTAAGAGTCATTTGTTTGTGAAACGGACTACACAACACAATACTGATTGCAAACCCACATTCATAATATAGAAGTTGCTAAAAAAACACTCACACACAACTTCTGAAAATGTGAGAGAAAAAGACTTGGATTTTAAGAATCATTGTCAGCATTGCTCAAATGTTAAAAATGTTATTAATCGAAAAATCTATCAGCCAGGCAAACCTAGCCAGGCTTCTTAATTACCTAAGCAAGCTAAACATCAATCCTTAACCCATTTGACTAGCTGCTAAACAGCTAACCTTAGCCAGCTAAACATCAATCCTAAACCCATTTGACTAGCTTCTCCAGCCAATTTTGCAGGCGAAAAGCAAGGCTATTCTGGTCCACTAGCTAAACCTGACCAAAAACAGCCAGGAATTGTTCTTCTAGCTGGTCATTTCTTGTATTTGAGAAAAACAGGCATGTAACCTCCATATTTTTAATCCCACTACAACTCATGAGATTGATATGAAGTGCGATGGTTTGAGAGTCATGATTGTGTCGTATCAGCTCCCATGACGAATTGTCCAAGTGTCTCAATGACAAGCAAATGTACAGTGTAATAGCATTTCAAAGTCTCCTATTATTATATTCATAATAGCCAATTCAGTGTTACTGCATGTGCATTTCAAAGCTAATTGTTATGCATCAAGGGGTCAAAATCCCATTACAGACTGGCGTTTGAATGCCCATGGTGACTAAGCTGAATTTTAAGCTATGCGTTTTAAGCTCAGTCAGCATGCGTTGCACACACGACTGTGCTATTGATTCGAATTCTGTCTTGGGTTATTCAATAAAGCCCATTTTTACTGGATCTGATGCAATTGGGGATCTTGGAACCTCGGACTTGGTCGCAATTGGACGCCTTCAGCGGAGGGAAAAAGTGAAAACAACTTTGTCTTTCCTTTTGGAAATCCCTAAAGACAGCTTGAATGTCAATGAAAAGGGCCAGCCAAAAAAGCCCCCTCCAAGTGCTCTGGGATCAATGCCATCTTTGTGTATGAATGAACAGTGGCCCTCACTAACCCCTTCAGCATGCCAGTCACTCCGCTGGAGACTGGGACTAGTTAGCAGAGCACAAGAGACAGGGAAGATGGCACCAGCGGCCTGTCGCCGATCACAGTGGAGCCACAAAGACAATCCTGCAAAGGTTTGAGGTGAATCAGACTTTGGAAGTCATTGTGGAGTCTGTCAATGAATATGAATTGGGGCTTAGCTTTAAAAGCTGTACTTGCGGTTTCCCGCTCCCAGGCGCTAGCCTTTAACTGACCCGTATGATGAAACACTGCTCGTTCAATTTGTCTCCTGGGTTGGACTGTTGATTATTTGTGGATTGAATAACAAATCAGAGATAAAGAAGCACTGCAGCCAGGACTGGCAAAGAACTGACAAAATCCTCAAGCTGTTTCAAGCATCAGGTCTCAAAATAAGTCATGATCTTATACATGCATCTTTACAGAGCCCAGAAATTGTGCTCAAGAAGCAAAAATATTAGCATGTTTCAAAGAGCGTGTAATTGATATAACCTTGGTATTTCCATTATCAGTTCAATTTGAATGCAGTAAGACATTAATATATTTTTACTCAGCAATGATGCATTAAAAGTGACACTAAAGACGTTTACATTGTTACAAAAATGTACATTTCAAATAAATACTGTTCTTTTAAAACTTTCTATTCATCAAACTAAAAAATGTATTGCATTTTTCACACAATTATTAGGCAGCACAACTGTTTTCAGTATTAAAAGGATAGTTCACCCAAAAATGTAAATTATGCAATGACTTACCCTCAAGCAATTCTAGGTGTATATGACTTTCTTCTTTCAGATGAATACAATCAGAGTTATGTTAAAAACATTCCTGGCTCTTCCAAGCTTTACAATGGTAGTGAATGACTGTTGAGATTTTGAAGCCCAAAAAGTGCATCCATCCATCATAAAAAGTGCTCCACACAGCTCCAGGGTAGAGACCTGCACTCCCGTGGGAGTACCGCGGGACCCAACGCAACAGGGTGCGGTGCGGGACAACTCTTGATGGGCGAGTGCGGGTGCGGGTGGGAAGGGACTCGTGTGTGTGCGGGATGCGGGAGAATAAAATGATTCACGGGACTCCCGCAAAATAGAAATTATCTAAACATAAAGTGTCTAAAATATATAAATTGTTATTTATCTGTTGCACAAAAGCAAAAAGAACAACTAATATTAACATTAAAATGATGACATGCGCAAGTTAGGCATAGTTTCTATTTATAACACGTGTTTAAAGGGTTGCGCAATGTAGCCAATCACAGACTCAGCTGTTGATTTCTGGAACGCAATGGCCAATCAGAGGTGATTAAGTTAGAATCTACTCACCGCAGTGCTGAAATTGCGTGCTCACGAATCCTCTCATTTTAACACACGAAGTGTAGACATTGTAAAAGATGCATTGTGCATATATTTATTGTGCTATAACAGAGCTTTATGAGATCGCGATTAACTGAGATGTCAGCTTTTAGTGATAATAAAGGAAGCGCTGCTCGCATATTCTGCCATGCCAAACCATGCACGCAGCAGCCCATGCTTGCTTTTCTGTTAAAAATAACAGTGGTTTGTGAATGTTGATGCTTAGCCTAAATAACAAATATTTTATCGGGAGTGTTTATGCTGGGATGTTGTGAAGATTAGGAGATGTTACAGAACCATTTCATGTAAATTTCTTCGAATGTACTGAAAAAAATCTATATAGATTATTTTTATAAGGCTTTTGAGGGCGGGAGCGTGACAAAACATGAATGTTGCGGGCGGGAGCGGGACCAGATAAGATATATTTCTGCGGGAGCGGGCGGGCACGGGACAGAATCTTGCGGAAGCGGGACTGAAAAATCCGTCCCGCGCAGGTCTCTACTCCAGGGGGTTAATAAAGGACTCCTGTAGTGAATCGATGCATTTGTATAAAAATATTCATATTTAAAACTTTATAAACCATAATCTCACTTCTCTACTGTCGTACACGCATTCACGAGAGATTGGCATTCAAGCGGATGATGTAGGACGTAGGCGTAGTGTAAACTCCGGTGAGAATATGCTAGTCTCGTGAGAAAGTTTTGTTTACAGCAAAGGAAAACCAGTCTACTCTTGGCTTATATCAAAATCCTCTGACCTATTTTCTTTACAAATCCTCGTTTTGTACTTCTAATTCGTGACTGGTGTTTTGTTTTGCTGTCTTCTCGAGATGGTCCTCACTGCAGAACACAAGATCCAGGGGGCGTGGTTGGATCCAGATCCAACTCCTCCCACCTTACATATACCTAAACCTACCCGTCTCCACCCCCTGATCCCTAAACCCACCCATCTCCACCCCTAAACCTACCAATCTCCACCCCCTAGATGTGGATCCAACCACGCCCCCTGGATCTTTGTTCCTTTGTTCTTTGATCTTTGTGCAGTGAGGGGCTACTGGTCTTCTCTGCGCTTCCACGTTCGTCACTTCTCACCGGAGTGTACGCTATGTCTACATCATATGCTGGAACACCACTCTCTCATGAATGCACGTACAACAGTTAGCGGAAGCTAGAGAGAGCTTTGATTCGCTTCAGAAGATCTTTATTAACCCCTCAGAGCTGTGTGGAGCACTTTTTATGATGGATGCATATACAGCTATGATGCCTTGAGGGTGACTAAATCATGGAGTAATTTTCATTTTTGGGTGAACTATCCCTTTAATGAAAAATGTTTCTTGAGCACAAAATGAGCATATTATAATGATTTCTGAAAGATTATGTGACACTGAAGACTGGAAAACTGGCTGATGAAAACTCAGCTTTGCCATTAATAGAAAAAATTATATATATATATATTTTTTTTAATTGTAATCATTTCACAATATTGCTGTTTTTACTGTATTTTTTTATCAAATAAAGATGAGCATAAGAGACATCTTTTAAAACTTACTGACCCCAAACTTTATATATTATATATAACTTTAATGTGTGTGTGTGTGTGTGTGTGTGTGTGTACCTGGTATTTATCACATTATGGGGACCAAATGTACCCACAAGGATAGTAATACTAGTAAATTTACCAGCCTAATTATACATATTTTCAAACTCAACCAGTCGGTGAGTTACCTGAATGACTAGTCAATTTTTTTAATATGTAGTTTTTCTTAAAATACTGTCATCAGCAGGCCTGACATTTAGAAATGGCTGGCATTTGGAATATTTCTATCAACAATGGATTACAAACTTGTGGCACAATTTTCAATAAGCTAAACAAAACACCAGATGTTACACCTGATGTCTTCGTCCACACGCAAGCTGAAGGAAAAGGAACAGTAACCCGCTTAACTGCTATGTCATGATGATGGACTTGAAATTAAGGTCTCTGACTAATAAAATGATCCAGTTACCAGTGATGACTCAGGAGAATACAAACACATAATGTGCGTCACAGAAACATGGCTCTAATTCAATGTGGTTTAGCTGGACATTTCATACAGACAGAATCGAAAGAAAGTAGGCGGTCTTGGCTATTTTGTAAATAACAAATTGTGCATCTCAAGACATATTACTGTCAATCCAGACTGGTGGCCTGAACATAAAGTCCTTGTTAAAGGGATCATATGATGCTTTTTTTAAAGATCATTATTTTGTGTATTTGGTGTAACAGAATATGTTGACATGCTTTACTGTTCAAAAAACACATTATTTTTCAAATACTGTACATTATTGTAGGTCCTAGGAAAACTTGAAATCGCATCATATGACCCCTTTAAAATCGAATGACATAGTATTTTTACCGACAGTACACCTCATTTGTGCTAAGATTTTCAAAAGCTATGGACAGTCACGCAGCCCACCAATAACGTTGGCAGATATGAGTAACCGGCAGTATAGCAACCTGGCAACCTTCAGTGATACAATCACTGAACAGGGTTTAACTTATGTACATATTTTATATGATAGCATCAAGGAAGGATGAAACTTCATTGCTTTGCCTCCTCATCTCTCATATTAACTTGTCATTCAGCAGCTGTCTGCTTACACCAGAAGTGTGAGGAAGCACATCATGAGAAGGCTTTGCAGGGCCGTTAGGAGGAAACACTTTGATATGCTATACAGGATAATGTGGAACTCAGTCACTGTACTACACACTATGTTAACTTTCACACAATGACTGTGAACTGTTGCCACAACAACAAACCAAAATAACAAAAGGACACTAAGGACAGATTTGATTTATAGTGGCCGGTCAGTCATTTCAACACTTCTGCCAGCTCACTGTTTCTAGTGTAGAACTTAAGTTTCTTAAGTGTAGAGTTCAGACAACATAAATAAACAAAAAAGAGAAATAAAATTACAAAGATTTGTTTTCAAATAGAACACTTTGAAGTCAACATGAAATGGTATTTGAGACTCTAAAAATATAAAGAGACTTTAAAAATATTATTAAAATGCTAGCACAAAAACCTGTTAATTAGTTCACTGCAAATTACTGTACCTTATCATTTACAACGAAAGTCCATATTAAATTTAATCTCAAAAACAAAATAAGCATAAGATTTTACTCTAAAAAGCTAAAAATGAATTATTTAATTTATTGTAATATATATATATATTCAATAAGAGATGTAAGTTTACAGTGAAAAGTGTTTTTTGTAGTGATGGGCAATGATTAATCATGGTTAATCGCATCCAAAATAAGTTTTTTGTACATAATATATGTGTGTGTACTGTGTATAGTTATTATGTATATATAAATACACACACATGCATGTATATATTTAAGAAAAATATGTTATGTTTATATATTAAATATATTTATATATAATATAAATTATATGCATATAAATATAGACATGTAAATACATGTAAATATTTTTTTAATATTTACATAAATTAATTAATGAATTTAAAGAAATCATGCATGCATCACAAAACATCTGGTAATGGCATAAAATGAAACACACATATATGTCTGTGTGTGTGTGTGTGTGTGTGTGTGTGTGTGTGTGTTTTTAATGTATGTGTGTATTTTTGTTTTTCATTTTATGCCATTACCAGACATTCTATGATGCATGATTTCTTTAAATTAAAATATAAATAAATAAAATACATTTAAATACCTCAAATCTAAATCACAGCTTTTCTGCATCAAAAAAGAAGGAAAATAAAACCAGAAATCTGTATTTAGAAACTAGATAGGGTTCATTTTGATTTCATCTTCGCTTTAAGGATATAAATGCTCGTCACAGGTTATTCATCATTTTGCTGCAACTGCAACACCATGGGTTGCTATTTCACATGGCCATGAATGCCCAGTGGATGCTGACACTTGCCCACACAAGCTGAATTAAAAGGCCAACTGGCCAAGCATAAATGCTTAATTCATCTCCTAAATAACAGCCCACATTAAAACCTCATAGGAGACAAAATATCGACCAAAAAGGTTGACCCATGCTTTATTCCAAATAATTGACCAAAAAACATCTGACAAATAGTTTCTTATTCAGCTGCTGTCTTCCAGAGCCTGATCTGAGACAGATGCCCTGGCATAGACTCTAGTCGTGTGGAGTGGCCCGTGTGCCTCCGCAGCCAGCTCTATGTGCAGGGGAAGCAGAGCACAATGTAAAAGGAGAGGAGGGGCAGGCCAGGAAGGAAGGAAATCCTGCTCACACTGACACAAAAGCTGAAGGAACTCACCTGCCAGAGCCCCTCGTAGCCCCCTGTGCACTCACAAACATGACACACAAGACTGCTCACAAATGTAACTGGACACGGATGGTTACAAGATTTAAGCTTATTGTAAAACATGTATGAAGATCACTTCATATTCATTTTGTTACCGTGGTGGTCCCGGGGGACTAATACCAATTGCTTCCCAGAAGCAAAACGATGCAATAAAACAGTTTTTGGATGATGAGAGTTGAGAGAAAATCCCAGAGGGCCATAAAGAAATCCACCTCAGACTTTTTTTCAACCAATAGATTTAACTGCAACCAAACGATGGAGGCTTTCACAGGTGATAAGATGCTTCCAGCTCCATCACGGAAACAAACAACCACAGGACCCCAGTAGCAGGAAGGTCACAATTCCTCCCCACCAGCGAAAACTTCCTTGTTCTTAAGCACCATCATGTAAATTCAGACTGAATGCCAAACCTCACCTCTAAATTCCCTCAGGGGCACAAAAAGACTCTGTTCTCTTCCATGAATTGGACTGTCACTAGAATAGAAAAATGGCTGACACATTTTGCGCTCAAGCTGTGCATTTGGAATGAGGCGACCGGCCCTGAGCCTCAGGGAGCTAGTTAAGCATACTGCTTAAAAACAGCTCAGGATAAGATAAAAAAAGGCCTCCGCTGGTTATAACGTCTGTCTGCGGTGCATGAGAACTTCTATGACCTTACAGTGGAAAAAGAAAGCCAAACTGATTAGTAAGATTGGAATCTTAATGATCCACTGCGTAGCAAGGGGAAAATGCAACTCTTTGTAAACAAAGTATTGGGACATAATGGATGGAACATATGCAGGAGGTGAAGGCTGTAGAAAGCGTGTTCAAGTGAGAAAGAAAGCAATGCTAGCTACTGATTGGCTGACAAAGGGCAAAGGTGACAGTGATGGCTGAGTCAACCATGTCTCCACTCCAATTATTCTTTTATTATACTTCCAGGGCTTCAAACCCAACATGTAGGGAGTCATTTTTGTGCCTTTATTGTAGATCCAAAACAGATAGTTTTGCAAACAGTTACCACTTTTCTTTTGGTTGAGTTCCAAAAGCCTACTTAATGTCTCAAATACTTAAATAAGGATTAAGTGTTTTATCCTCTTATATCCCTTATCTTTTTGCCACCTTAATAACTTAAAGTTGGGGTATGTATTTTTTCAAAAACTGAGTCGGGCCAAGTACCAAAACAAACTTGTAGCCAATCAGCAGTAAGGGGCGTATCTACTCATGATGGGGAGGAGAGAGCGCTCAGTGCACAGGACGGACATTAGCCGAGCCGAGCAACGACAGAAAGATAGAGATGGCGGATAAAAAACAAAAGAGGAAAACGTCTGCGGAACAAAAGAAGGCTTACGATAAGGCAAGAAGTAGGACCCGTGTAAATATCGGATCAGCTTTCCAGCGCTGGAGAGAAGTCAAGGAGCGGGAAGGCCTGTGATCGGACGCCGAGGTTGCTTTGTTTCTTCTCGATAGGTGAGTAACATTGGTTTTGCTTTCACTTATTGATGACATCATACCCTCGGCCGGCTGGCACAGCAGATTCCGCCGTAATCGTTGCCTGGATTGCGTACGTATGTGTGGGGCAGAGCTATCAAAATAGGGGCGAGACCCTTTTGGGGTAAGGGCATGTTTTTTTTGGTGATTTGAAATATCAACATTGGCTACCAGAAATCACTTACCCCACCTTTAAAGTGGAAACAGACGAATATAAAAAGCATCTTTCATTCATCAGTGATTGATGACCACACTCTTTGAGCTTAGTTTTTGTCTTAATTTGCTTAAGTAAACCTTAATAAAACACATTGATGTGTTTGCAAAACACATTTTCAAAAAACAAAACGTTTTGAGACTTAAACAAAAGTATAAACAATTTTTCATGAGCAAAAGGTTTTGAGGCTCAAACAAAAGTGTCAAAAAGAAACTACATTTTGAGATCAAAACAAACAAACAAAGTTTTGAGAGGAAAAGCTTGAGGCTTAAACAGAGTCAAACAAAGATTCAAACAAAAAAAGAGTTAAAAACAAACTAAGTACTGAGGACATAACATTTTGAGACTCAAAAGAAAAGTTCAGCTAATGGCGGTTTTGTTTGCATTTTGGGGGGGATGCACAATAATGACAAAAAAATAACTCAAACATGAACCCATAACCCAGGTTTTAGTGAGAACAATCGACCTCAATTTCCTCATCTCAACAGAATCATATCCAAGAAAAAAATATGTTTTTTCCAATCTTTAAATCAATCTTTAGGTTGGTCTTCAACGCATTTGCATTCTAGTTCCGCTAAATATGTTTCCAGTGAGAAATGGGTAAAGAGGGCATGATGATTAAGCCCCCGTGTTTCCAGAGCAACTGATGGATAAACCAGGATGCCAAGAGGAAGAAGTTGAGGATGGAGAACTGTGGCCCCGAGAGATGGGGTTGCAGGGTTCACTGCCTGGCTGGAAAAAGATATAAGCCCCCCCAATCAGTGCTGGTCATGTGACACCAACAAATCAACAGGCCTCAGACTGACTGTAAATAAACAGAAGAGAAAAAGGACAACAGAGCAATTTAAGCATACCAATGGATTGTATAAAAAAAAAGAATCAAGAATCAAAAGGCATGAGAACCAAAGATTATTAAGCTATATACGAAAAAATTTTTTAAGATAATGTAGTAGATAATCTAAAACCACCTTCTGAGTGATCGAATGCATCTCAAATGTGTTTTACAGGCCATTTATACTTGGTCACATGCACTTTTAGTTCTCAGACCAGGAAAAGACTAATTGTAAATACTCAAATAGGTATTGGTTTAATTATTTAAGCCAGCTCTGTGTTTAATTTTTGTTTGTGGGTAAACTGCTGCTATTTTTTGTTCTAATGAGTCAAACAGTAGGAATCCTACATTGTCAAGTAACTCTGAAAACTGTACCACATCATCTTCAAACTAATTTCTAAATAGACCAAGAAATGTCTAAGGGGACTTTTAAAACTCGTATTTACCCCAAAAGCAAAATAAAAGTAATTGCAGTTTGTGGTGCAAAATCCCTTTTTGAAGTTTTATTATTAAGCATTAAAAAAGTACATTGGGTGGTCAATTCCTCCAAACCCACAGGGTATTGCGAAAGAAAAACGCTACAGAGGTACCACTTAATCCAAAGCTAAGACTCCAGAGAACACTTTATGCTGTTGTATGTATGTGTGGATTCACTCTACAAGTACTGATGAACACTCCTGCTGGTCAGTTGTACTTCTCATTTGCTTGAGTGACCTATAAGCTCAAGGGCATATATAGTAAAAGAGCATAGAAATCTCTTCAGTGAGGCACTTGTTACGGAGGATTGTCATTCTTAGTCTCCAGTTAACAAATAAAAAAAATGAAACCTGAAACCTCCCACTATCAGATATATATCAAGCTGTTATGGAAGCCATTCTAGGGATATCTCAGAAAAGATCTTTTAAGAGACTTCCTCCGTCTCATGTGAATTGCCAGACACTGTTCTTGGCTCATCTGGTAGCTAGACACAACTGCGTAGCATGCCAAGTAACTGTCAGTTAGTGCAGCTGGTATTTTACACTAAATACCAACTCAACAGCAATTTTTAATAACAATTCCTCTCCAATAACAAACTAACCAACCCGTGAGTGAGCAAAACTGATCCGATGTAGCCAACTCTCCCCTGGATTCAAACAAGGCAACTTATCCGCCATTGTTTCCTAATTTCTTCTAACCTCTCCGGAATTCCTCCACCAGGAAATGTACTTTACAACAGAGGGCAAAGAGGCCGGGCTCTCAAGTCACATTCCCTCTACTGGCAATACCTCCAGGCCGGTTCCACCAGGGAGCCATATTGTCTGGAAGCAGGGGCGATTCTAGGATTTTCATTTTAGGGGGGCTCAGCCCCCAATGAGGGTATATATATATATATTCAAATGAAAATGGCAACATTGCTTTATAAAGTCACCTTGTCCTCTGTTTCTCGCTCTGTGCACTGAAAGAAGGGGAGGAGCCGATCGAAGTCTGCCGCCGTTTTAATATGAAATTTAAATGGGACTGAGGCGATCACAAATTCATGTACAGTTTATGGAGCTAATCGCAAAATTTTAGGGGGGCTGAGTAGTAGCTATAGCCCCCCTAAAAATGGCCTAGCGACGCCCATGTCTGGAAGAGACCCCCTTCATCTAATTTTCACAAACACAAAATGCCCTCTGTTCAGCATGGCACCGGTCCTCTGGGCCCTTTGGGCCATGAAACACCACCACCCCCCAACAGCCATTGTCCTCTACCGTGGCCTGTTGTTATCATCTAACTTCAATTCTGCACAGGCTTCCTTTAGCCCCCCAAACCCTGCCCATTTTTTCGGTCTAGACATTGAGGAATTCTGGTTGAGGCACATGGGCATTTCTGCGCAAGATGATCGGTTGAAAGCGATCAATCAAAGACCTGCAGTGGCACCCGTGGAGGCTTTGATCCTTGAGAGCATGCGGGTGATATTTCCCAGTGACTTGGATTGATAAAGTTGCCTCCTTGACCTCCTAATCTCACTCGGGGGTACAACGGCATGCTTTCATCATCAAAAGAAGGACTTTTTTACCTCTGTTAGAATGAAGAAATCATGTTTAGCACTGGCAATAAAACAAACTTAAATGTTTGGCTGGAATGGCAAACCAGTTAGGAATAATCTAAGTAAACTGAACACTTTTAGATCGAGGTGTCTGAGGTTGCAAATGAGCTCAAAACAGGGCCAATTAAAACAGGGCAGCGAGTCTCAGAACATTCCATTAGACTCTTTTCCAAAGTCACTGAAAATTCATCACATTCTGGAGGTCTGTCTTCCAAATATGATCTCCACAGGCTAATGGTTTATTTAATTGGATCAAAATGGTCTGAACAGATTGATTTCATTTTGTTTGAATCAGTTTAGGAACCACTTGTGACACTGTCTCCAGATGGGGAATGTGAGCTTGTGCATGAAGAGTGGGAAAAATGGGTCATCATTACATATAAATAACAACATGGATATCCATTACAAGGATGTATCATCTGGTGGTTCATTTAAACTTGAATCATTTCAGACTTTATAAAACTCAATTTCATGCTCTCTTTGCTCTCTTCAATTTTAATCTAGCTTCAAACTTTAAACATGTATAAGTGGTTAGCCACTAATTTACTTATGTAAATAACCTTTTCCTTATGTACCTGAAAAATTCTGCATTACGCAAACAAAAAATAATAATTTCCTTTCCTCCCAGTCTTCAATTCCCCTATCGGACCAAAGGGCTTACGGTTTTCCGTTCCTCCAGTAGAGGAAGAAATTATATTAGTTGGTAGAGTCCCACAGTGTACCAGTCTGAGGTTTTCACTTTCAGTCCACCTGCTTTGCCTCAGTTCTTGGCTCAGACTCAAAAGCATTTACCTATTCTGCTCACTGAGCAAATCATGGACAGATGCATCCCTGCTAGAGACATCCAGTATGGAGATTATAATCATGCATAATGTTTAGGATAAAATCTTTCAATTTTATTGTAATTTTCATCTGCAAGTTTCAGTGCTGGATATCTCAGTTGAGAAATTGAGACTTTCTACTCAAGTCTTCGAATTCTGAGACGTTTCTCCCGAGAAAGAAAGACCACAATCCAATCTCGTGTTTAAATTTCAGAAAGAGTTCTCAATAATGTCTCAGATTTGCCAAGATACCTGCAATCAAAACTCAGAGAAGTCAGTGCTGTCCACATATGTGTCCATTTTCATTTTAGGAGAAATATCTGAGGAGAAACTGAGATGTACAAATAAGCAACTGAGAATTAGGCCCAATCCCAATTCTATTTTATACCCCTTCCCCTTCCCCTTCCCCTTCCCCTACCCCTCTGCTTACCCCTTCCCCTTGTCCCTTGAAACAGAGTGTCAAGGGGTAGGGGTGAAAATATTCCACTTCCGGGGTGAAAATATTCCCCTAAGAATTGGGACACCACTTTAGTCTCCTGAGCTATAAAACCTCTGAGCAATTAACTTTTTCTCTGTGAATCCAAACATTGACTGCGTTCAGGGTCAACCGATGAGAAGCGCTCCAACGTAGGGCTGGACAATAATTCAATATCAATATGTATCACGATATAATTTTTTTCAATAACGGTGATATGATTTTTAAACACATTTCCGATATTTCGATATTTCAAAAAACATTTTCGTAAACCGAAAAAAAAAAAATAATCAAAATAAATTGATGTGTGTCGGTTTAGGGAAATACCGGGAACAGAAAAAAACAAGAAGCACACATTAAACTGAGACAAATTACTCAGTGCTTTTTCTTCTTAGATAGAGCTACAAACCAGAGCGATCAGCGGGATTGACAGGCATGGCACGGTCTGGGTTTTGAGGTTCACCGCAAGACCTCTGATGCTGCTCATTCACTCACACTAAACAGACGCTGCAAGCGAGCGACGCGACAAATAGAACGCGCCCATTGAGGATGCGAATTATTTCTAAGCGAAACTTGGACCACTGGTCCAAATGAATGTCTAAAAAAGCACATATTTTTGCAAATTATAATTCATATGTTTAATGAGGGAATTAAATGTTTCAACAGCGACGAAAGTATTTTCGCATTGCGCCAAAAAGACGCTACCTGACGGAGTAACCATAGCAACAGTACGCCGTTTGTACGCTTTCTAGTTTCCATATCACAAAACTCATCGACTCTTCTAGATTCTCATGTGCCCAGGAACGCAAAGATGATGTGCGCGCTTACAGTTGCATGTGTTTATTTGATTATAACCGGAGCGTTCTAGTCGGGTGTCTGCATAGGTGGGCAATGCTTCCTTATCAACATTCAAAAAAATATTAAATTATCCGATGAAACGATTACCCAAATCGCACTTACCGAGAGAAACTCCAGCGTCCCAACATAATCCCGTTCGGTCTTCAAAAGTTCGTTCAAAACACAAACTCGCAAACGGAGCTGTTTCTCTGAATCTTTCCCACTTTCGGCTCTGTGTTCGGCTTTGCTCTCCTCAGTCATATCGATGATCTTCTTAAAGAGTCTTCAAAGTTGCAAGAGGAGAAGTTTAAACGAATTGATGCCGGCTGGAGGCTTGAAACATGATGAAAAAGCAGCGGACAAATTCACCACAACAAATGAGTGCAATTTAAAAACAATCTACGAATCGGCTGCATTCAGAAGCAGCATCAAAGTTCAGCACTACTCTACACGCCTGAGAAAAGTGCAATAATGGCTTTTGGACATCAATCAAAAACTTTGCTCCATGTGACTCCCAAGACCTTCATCCTAAATCCAGCCTCCCTCCAGCATGAAAAGGACAGGAAATAAATGGCTGGGAATTCGTGCCAGCACAGTGGGGAAATGTTGATGACATTGGGGGTAATTACAATGCAAGCCTTTCCCAGACTCCTATATTAGTTACATTACTTCGAAAAGCTGAATGGCATTAAAGAGAGGAGTTATGTTAGTTATGTAACAACATGTAATGATGTAATGAAATGGGGGGGGAGTTAAAAAATTCTCCCACAGATTATTTAATCTTCGGAATTGTTTTTTTTTTTTTAATCTGAAATACTTATGTGACTTACTCTTTATAGTTCTAAACACATTAGCTAAAAATATTTGTAAATTATGAGGGGGGGGGGGTTCAGTTCCAAAGTAAAAGAAATGGAGCTTATACAGCTGTTCAGTTCTTTTTACCTTAACATAAGCCATTAAAGTGTCTTACATGGCATGCCTCAGTGAATCCATCTCCCACTTTCCCTGAAACCATTAAAGCATTACAAAGAGTGAAAAAGAAAAAGTTAGAAAGAAAAAAAAAATCTTTATGAGCATCATCAGACCTTACACAATATGTTCCCATTTGGGAAGACTAAAATGTAGCCTACACTGCGAAAATGATTACAGTGGTGATTATTGTGGTGTGTAGAAAATACTATTTCAGTTTTTCAACTTCAAAAAATTCATGTTTAATTCAATGTTCTATTTGCTGTTTCTTTGTAATTATGACATTTACTTGCAACTTCTGAGTGAAAATTGTTTCTACACCATTAATTTCACTGTACACTCTAAAGAATGCTGGGTTAAATACAACCCAGTGCTGGGTAAAATAGGGACAAACCCAGCAATTGGGTTGTTTTGACCCAACGTTTGGGTTACTACCCAGAATGTTGGGTTAAACATTTAACCCAACCGCTGGGTCAAAACAGCCCAATTGCTGGGTTTGTCCCTATTTTACCCAGCACTGGGTTGTATTTAACCCAGCATTTTTTAGAATGTAGTTATATAAGAAACAACCAATCCCATGATTTTCTTGTTATTTAATGCAAGACAACCCCAAAAAATCTATAAACGGTTATATATGAATTGGTTATAATTAAATTTAAAATATTATTTAATATTGCCGAAACAACCTATATTAATTTATACAACTCAAAAATGTATATGAGTTAAATCAGATAGAAATATCTCTTTAAAATAACAATTGCAGGTTATCAGTTTTTGCAGTGTGATTGTGCTGCCGATATATATATTCTTATGATAGAGTTTCCCTGCCAAACATTTTTATTTCTCATAGCTGTGCCCTTTCTGCTCAGCTCTACAGGATGATATTTGACTCTCAAGCAAGGAGGTCTCTGAAATGAGGCCTGTGCTCTTGTATTCTCAGCACCAGTCTGCTTACTTCCCTCTGCGGACCGAGTGTTTGCCCTGTGCAGTGTCTGCCAAATTGAAATAGCTCAATAAAATTTGATCAGCCGAGCCAAATATTTAATATCGCCCAGTTATTGACTCGCTGAGCACAGTATCCTCTGGAGGAGCTCTGCTGTGGTCAAATCAGAGACCATCTACTAGCCTGGGTTAAAATGTTATGACGTGAACCGAGACATGTTTCGTTTATGAAGACATTGGATACAGCAGCATCAGAGCCGAGTGAGTGAGAGGATGTGACACTGCTTTATTGCTATCAGACACTGCCCTCTAGTGTTAGACAGTTACATCTAAAAGACATGGACTTGTATGGTGCCATATACTGTATTTGTGCGTGTGTGTGTGTGTGTGTGTGTGTGTGTGTGTATATATGAAGAGTTCAAATACAAAAGCCTTTTAGTGCCGTCTGAAATTTTCTTCTAAAATGTTTATGTTCAGTTATTTCACTTTAATGGCAATGAAATTAACCTATTCATGTCAATTAACCTAGCATGATAAAAATATAATTATTTATTTATCATTATTATTATGAATCTCATTGGATTATATATCAAATAGCTATATTACAACAAGTAACATTTGTTTTAAAGAAACATAATTAAAATTTAAACAAATCACAAAAATGTTTAGTGTTGTTTTTAAATGGACGCGTTATGGTTGTCAAATGTGTAACATGGTTACTCTGCAATTACTGAAAATAATAGTGTAGGCCTAATTAATGTGAAATAAGTGTAAATAAATAAACAAACAAACAAATACATACATACATATGAGGGGCGTTTCCTCCGAGGAGGCAAAGGAGGCAGTCACCTCATAAAATTGGACGAGAAAAAAAAATCATAGTACAAAAATAAAACAACACAAATATTACAACATATGACATAAAAAACGTATAAATAACTCGTTTTTCTAAAGAAACACTGTCCAAACAGCTACACCAACAGGTAAAGTTATAACTTTATAAATACTTTATATTTAAAGTTATAGCTATAACAGCGGGATTCTCTTCCCTCCCCTGAGCCCATTGAGTTTTAACAGACCCCCTAAATCAGGGGTGTCAAACTCCATTCCTGGAGGGCCACAGCCCTGCACAGTTTAGATGCAACCATAATTAAACACACCTGATCCAGCTAATCAAGTCATTAAAGGGTTAGTTCACCCAAAAATAAAAATTAGGCTGCGTTTTACTCCCCCCCGCATCCTAGGTGTATATGACTTTCTTCTTTCAGACGAATCCAGTCGGAGTTATATTAAAAATTGTCTTTGATCTTTCAATCTCTATCGTTGTACTCAGCGGGTGTTGCATTGCTTATGTCCAAAAGACGTGAAATAAAAAGCACTTTTCCATTAAATAAAGTGTCTCACACGGCTCCGGGGGGGTGAACAAAGGCCTCCTGTAGCGAATCGATGCGTTTTTGTAAGAAAAATATCCATATTCAAAACGTAATAATCACTTTAATCTAGCTTGCGCTCACTGTTGTAAAACGGAAGCAGTTCCGGGGGAATGACGTATGAGGTCAGCTTTGCGCCTGCGCCGCTCATATTAAATTAAGTTAGATGTACTCTAGCATAGCCTAATTTGTTTGAAGATGCCACTTGATTTGTTTGAAGATGCCACTAGATTAGAATTTTTATTGTAGGTTTATTTTTTCATGAAATTAAATCTATTCACTTTTAAGTGTCCAAATACAATAGGAACCTGTAAATTCTGTAATGCTACACTCATTATCAGTCCTGACCAGAAGATGGCAGCTTTGTCACTTCTGTAAGATGAAGAGAGGAAAGGAGGAATTGAGAGAACATCTAAAACCCTTATAAAACAGCTCTCATTGAACAGCACTCACAAGCAGCATTGATTGTTCAAGCAAACAGTCCCCACAAAGGCATGCTACATGCTAAATAATGTCTAAATGAAAATGCAGGGATTCACTGAGGGTTAATGGATGGAAAATTTAATTAGCTGTGTATAAAAACAACAGAAGTCAATAGAGTCCCCACCATAATAGAAAAACAAATGTGTGTATGTTCAAGTGGTCAGAAATATGCACATATATTTTCTACTGAATCTCAGAAAAAGCATTAAATCTGACAAAAAAGTTATTCTTGTCAAAACTTTATACAGGTTATAATGCTTATTATTATCTATACTGTTAGCCTTTAAAATAATAATAATTAGTGTTGTCAAATCGATTAATCGCGATTAATCACATCCAAAATGTATGTGTGTGTGTGTGTAAATATTTCTTAGATATATACATGTATGTGTGTGTATTTCTATAGAAATATACACAGTACACACACATATATTATGTAAACATACACTTTTATTTTGGATGTAATTAATCACAATTAATCGATTTGACAGCACTAATAATTTATTTAGTATAGTATCATGATAAATCCTTACACAAATTCTCTCCCACAAATTCTTTTTTTTTTCTTTGTATCACAGAGAATGACAGAATCACATTTCCCTCTGAAACAATGCCCTTATTTTACATTTAACACAACCCCATCTCCGACATCTGCAAACATCTGACGTGGAATTTATCTGACCCATGACTGAAGAAAAAACATTTTCAGGGCTATGACAGATAAAGTGCTATATAAATATGGGCATGTTTCTTCAAATTCATATTTCTGTCTCAGTTCACTTCACCCCACATCTTATTCCAGTAGTCTGAGGGCAAGTTTAACACACTAAATTTCTTCAGTCACACAAGACTGATGACACTTATTTAAAACGAGCTCAGTAAATCTCCTTCCCTGCCTGAGAAAAAGAAGTGTGATCTTTTTGCTTATTTTATATACAGATCTGTCAGTTTAATCTTTCAAGTATCTCAGGATTACACTCAGAATCCAGTAGAGGTGTCCGAGATAAAATAACACACGCTTACTATAGTTCCTGCAGGTCATAACAAAAATGATCACATCTACACACACATAAACATCTCTTCACATCCTGCCTCCGTGAATATTTTCATGCTCTGGTATGGATTCAATTGGAGGTCAAAAACAACAGTAGGAAAGCCAGGTCTTGAACAAATATAGCCCGACTAATGCTTGCGGAACAAAACAAGGTGAAGTTTTCCGGCCCAAGTTAAAAACACCTTTAAGTCTGTATGATAGATCATAAGCAGCAAAAAATTGAATTCTGATTATTTGGCTAAGCTGGGTCAGATTTTTACTTACTCTGTCAAAATGTATGTATGCATGTATTTATTTATCCATTAAATCATTCGTTTGTTTGTTTATTTGCTAGCAATGCATTTTATATTTGCTACAAATATTTATATTTTTATAAGTATTTCTATTTTTCATAATTTTTACTGGTACGTTCTTGTTCCCATTTTTTTATCAAAAGTAATTTTGCAATGGCATACTATGTAAAACATTACAAGTTTTCAACACATTTTATTAAGTCTCTTTAGTCATTTTTGCATTATCCTGGTGACAAATTAGCAACAGCAGAATTTGCAACAACAAAATATGGAATATAATCCATAAGGTGAGGTGCATATATCACTCTCTGAAACACAACAGCCAAGATATAAATCAAGATATGCCCAGTGGTGGGAATAAGATATGTTATATAGAGGGTCCCAAACATGTAACTTTCCTATATAGAGCATAAAGAATTATTGTGAAATCTTGTGCTGTCTTTTTCTTAACTCTGTTTTTTTTTTATCTGCTTTCATCTTCTGAGGTTCAGCAGCAGATAATGACAGAAGATCTGTCTCCACTAGAGCGGGAAGATCAGTAGGAGGAGTGGGAGGGACGGCTCTCTAGAAAGTAAATTGTCTTTGCCCTCCACAGGTAATTTTATGCTGGTTTTGTCTTTCTGATCCATTTTCTTCTCAAACCAGCTCTCTCTCGAGCTTAATGGGACACAGATCTTGAGTGAGAAATGTGCAACTCTATAACAAAGCCCAATCTCCCATAAATCAGCAGCCTGGGATGACAACTCTGTTCCTCATGACTATGATATCATCCTATTGTGGCTGTTTGAAGATGATACCAATGTGTTTTCATTTGATTCTCGCCCGCGGCTTTCACATTTTTTCGGAGACAGTGACCTTTTAGCATGTTTTAGCACCAGGGATTCACTTGCTGGTTTCTATTACATAATGACTTCACACAAGTTTCACTTTGATTGAGATATATTGTGTGCAATAAAAGAATGAATAGATTTAAAATCTCACCAAATAAATGCCTGTGGAACATATGTGTGCTGCAGATTAAAGGGACCAGCAAAAAATAAAACTTCAGACTTGGTCAGGCATTTACAAAAAAAAAAAAGAGTAGTCGGTGAATGAACTGGGTTTGGATGTAGTAGCAACAATACACTTGAAATTAATTGGTTCCCTTTTTTAAATACCCAAAACGAATGATATTCGTCCCATTAACAGTTATCATATGAGGATCGATATATGCACTAAAATACTCGAATGGAGGTTTTTCTTCTACTTCTATTCATTCAACAGTGCTACTCAATCTACAACGTGAAGCAAACATCACGATCAGTATAGTATGATTCCTGAACGAATGACCCTTAATGAAACATTTGTAGTGATTTCAAAACACAGCACAACCATTTCAGTCCGAATCCCGAAAGAATGACTCATATGAGCCAGTTCCTTTTAGTGAATCAAAATCACAGCACAACCAGTGTAATCTGACTCCCGAACACTTACAATCTAGTTCTTTTTATTGAATCAAAAATACGAATGACTCTTATGAGCAGGTTCATTTAACATATGAACAGTAGGCCTACAGTGCATACAGCAAGCAAATGGTCCGACTCCGAGATCTTTTAAAATGATTCCTTCAAGTGAAACTAAAACAAACTAAGTGATCATGGTGGTCTCAAACGAATGACTGTAATGAATCTGTTCTTTTCAGAAAATCAAAAACATATAGCCTACTATTACTAAACCAGTAATAATTGTGAGACTTAAGACAGACTGGTTGTTCATATAGTTAAAGAATAATTTCAACCCTGCTGAAAAAACAATAAAACCATCACAGAAATTCAATTGGTTTTGACTACAGGTGCATCTCAATAAATTAGAATGTCGTGGAAAAGTTCATTTCAGTAATTCAACTCAAATTGTGAAACTCGTGTATTAAATAAATTCAATGCACACAGACTGAAGTAGTTTAAGTCTTTGGTTCTTTTAATTGTGATGATTTTGGCTCACATTGAACAAAAACCCACCAATTCACTATCTCAACAAATTAGAATACTTCATAAGACCAATAAAAAAAACATTTTTAGTGAATTGTTGGCCTTCTAGAAAGTATGTTCATTTACTGTACATGTACTCAATACTTGGTAGGGGCTCCTTTTGCTTTAATTACTGCCTCAATTCGGCGTGGCATGGAGGTGATCTTCCACGACATTCTAATTTATTGAGATGCACCTGTATATACCATTACAATCATTACAAACCATCAACTATTAATCATTAAAACATTAAAAATGGTTTCCTGTAGTGTGTTTTGGGACATATTTTGTTGAATTTAGTGGTTTTAACAAGCCACCAATAGGCGACCAATTACCAGTAGAGACCATTACAGTTTCCATGAAAACCAATACAATTCTCATTATAACCAGTTAAACCATTACAAATTCTCTGATGGTTTCTATAGTTTTTTTTTTTTTCAGCATGGAAGGAATCGGAACTGAATCGTTGAAATATTTATTTTCTTTATGTGTATCTGTCATTTGTTACCAGTGTTTAGTTTGCCATTTCATTTGCAATCCCAAACAGGCCACACAGTGCTGCATGATCTGTCTGGAAGTATAGCCTATACTTACGAACAAACATTGGTACCATGCTCAGAGAGTAGCTGTTAAAAATCAAGTACTACTTCCAAATCTCCAGACTTGAAGGACTTGTATAGGCTACTTAGGCTGGTTTTTACTACCACAAAGCTATAAAGGTGTTTCAAAAGGTCCCTAACAGCATCCCTGCAATCAGAGGCTTCAACAAATCACCTTCAGTCTATAACCGCCAACCCTATTTATTTATTTACTTAAACGTCTCTGGTCCTCCACAAACCATGAACACGATCTGCTTTCTTTAGTAACCAAGTCATGAATATGCTACTGTATTTCAAACTGTCCGTATTCCTCAAAAACACGTCAGAGCTGTTTTTCTTGAGTGCAAAACTTAACCACTGGTCAGAAATATGATTCTGTTGGGCAGCCCATGTGGGAAGCTGGTAAACGGCTATTTTTGTTATTGCTGAACGCAGGAGTTTCATGATTCTTTTCAGTGTGGTGGCTAATTGTATTCAAGCTATATTGAGGACAAAAATTATGGTGGACATCAGCAAGAAAGTGAAAGGCAAGTGTGAAATTCAAGTCACTGTTAAATGCTAATAGCCTTCTTTGAACTTAGTTAGAAGATGCCATTGCTATAATAAGCAAGTGTGCAGCGCAAGAATGATAGAATATTAATTTAAAGTTTCGTTAAATATTTTTACAAACCACGTTCCCAAGGAATTCTCCATCAAGGTCTTAATTTTCCACATTGGAGCAGCTTTTCCAGGATCAGCTTTCCTGTCAGTGCCTGTCTGAGGGTAATTTGTTGCACAGTAATTGGGTGTAAAACAGGTGGCGGAGTGTTGACACAGGGGGAAGCATTTGAAAAATGTGCTGCTGCCATGCAATTACAAAGCCCTGCTGGTTCAAGACCTTTAACCGCACTACAGACTGATAAATACAGAATCAAACGGAGGAATGCTGTAGCTACAATTAACGGGAGTCACCAAGAGCTGAAGGGTGCTACTCCAAACAAATGCCAGTTGCTACCTATTAAAAGCCATCTCTGGGATGATAGGATAACTGAAGGAAGAATGAAATGAAAGAATAAACAATCGGTCAGACTTTGATCTGCACTTATAACCATTCAACCAGGCTACTTGGTTGGTAGAGAAAGTGCATGCTATTTTCGTCTATAGTACAGTAAGTTGGAGAAAAAATGGCCAGTGCCTTATTTATTTATTTATCCTGGCCGATTATAAAGCCAGCAGGGAAAAAAACACAGACTTACACTGAAGCACAGACCTAAGCCACATTTACAGATGTGGGCTCTCTGCAATCACCTACCCAGCTAACCAAATATATTCTAAGAACCTTTTGCTAAGTTACCATTAGCCTATATTATGAAAATGTTACTTCTGAATGTTCTCTGAATGTTCAAAACATCCAGTTTTGTAAATGTGAAAATTTTTGTATGTACACATTAAGGGAACAATCCATTTTATAATTTTGCAAAGGTTATGGAAACGTTGCTTTTGAATGTTCTCTGAAGGTACTAAAATAAGACTAGTAACATTTAAAAAAAAAACGTTATACAAACGTCCACCTAAAATATTGCAGAAATAAAACATAATTGTTTTTGTGCTAGCATTTTGAGAACATATTTAAAGACCAGATAACTCTGAACGAACGTTAGTGGAGGAACATTTGTACATAACTTTTGAAAGAACCTTGCCAGAATGTTAGCCAAAGTTCTGAGAACGTTCCCTCCCTGTCAGGAGGGTATAACTACCCAGTAATGCACTGAACACCACAAAAATTTGCATAACATGCTAAAACCATTCAGAACACTTAAATGTGTGCGTTTTCAAAAAATGTAAACATCTAGTTGCACAGTTAATTATGTATAGCCTATCTTAGACAATGTTCTTTCTTTCTTTTGCCTGGCAAAATATACTGTAAAATCATCACCTTTGCATTTACCTAATGCTCTAACATCGACCCTGCATTGCAATGTCTGTTTAGTAGGGGAGACCGGGTATGGTTGTTGGGGAGAGTTGTAACAACACCATTTCCACCAATCAGGGATAAGGAGTCCTATGATAATTTCATTATTTACCCACTTCCTTCCCAATCTTATATGAATGGTTGTCAATGCTGTAAATAGGTATATGCACGTACATAGGTACATTTGGTTTAGTACTTAAACTGTTGCAGATAAAATCATATAACTTTAGAATAAATTGTAGATTATCAAGCAAAATGTGATGCATTTTTAAATTGCTAATTTCAAACCAACATGCTAATACAGCTAGCTAAACACTGGATGACAGGGGTGGGGTAAGTTGTAACACATTTTAGCATCCACTTACATACAACTGAGAACTTTCGTGTTGTCTATATGGAGCCATTTGGAAGCTCAATGCCAATGGAAGTGTGGGTAAAATATGCCCAATGCAGTTTCTGGATCCACTAAGCCTGCACTCTAGGGTTAAAAACATTGTTTTGTCACCAGACACAAATTTCACACAAACCTTTACACAGTTTTTTGTTAGATCTACATGTTCTTTACCTCAGTACGCTGGAGTTGAGTGTTCGCATAAATGCAGTTAAGGACGGAATGTTCTAGTAGTCTAACTTACAGATACACTCACACGCTCCTGCATCAAACAGAAAGTGGATTTGAGCTGTGGTCAGTCACAGAAAGCGAGACATTATTTTGTATTGTTCTTTTAGATTGTTTCAATAAACATATTTTTGAAGCAACTTCTTGCTTTTGAAGCAGCTGCTGTTTTTGCTTATTTTGTCTGTTACAATGTACCCCAGTAGTGTTACAACATATACCCCGGCAGTGGAGTAGACTGCTGCACTCCACGTATTTGACATCAACTTGTAAGGGCTGGCTGTGATATTCTTGCAGAGGTCTGAATTGGTGTCTTTTGTAGTAAACAAATGTGGGTGCTTTGAATAAAAGTTTGTGTAGCCTACTCTAGCTCAAAAATTCAGCGAGTTACAGATGCTGAAACAAAAAGAGTTATAATCATACACGGTCTCCCCTAACAATAACCTTTCAGAACACATAGCAAATGTGTTTTTCTCCAAAAAGTAAAATCCAAATGCACAATTCAGTTTATTATTAGCCTACATTCAACGATCAACGTACGTGTGTAGCCTACTGTAGACACTATAACTGTTAATAAAACGAGTTTATGTCTACTTATTTAAATATAGTTTGTAATGTGTATCTAAATATTTTGACTTGAAAAATTATAAACCACAACATCGAAGGCATCAAACTAACGCTGCAGGCAGCCCTGACGAGGCAGAATTCCGCGCTTAATAAACTTGAGCACTTCCACTGATCTCACTCCAAAACAGGGATTCGGTTCCCAACTCCTCTCACACCCCGCATCACGTGACCACACTCCCAAAAGCACTTTAAAAGACTCGGGATAGCACCAGAATTCCCACATGAATGATTTCACACCTCTACCTCAAGAAATCGTCCCGGGAGCGGACACCCAGAACAGAAAAGTCTCACGGTTCCTTCCACTGGGATGATTTCCATTCAGCATCCATAGCAAAGCGCAGCCTCTGATTAACTGCTCCGTTTTTATTTATATACCAATTTAATATGGCATTCACAGACTTGTCCAGTAGTGTTTTACTCGGATGTGTTATTATTTTTAGCACCGTGCTCTATCCTGTCGACTCTTACCTCTACAACAACCGCTACTTCGGGTAAGTGTTTCATTCATTCAAAGTTTGTAAACTATTTGTATTAGAGCGAAGTATGACTTGCGAACGAATCGTTCTATTGAACAGGTGAACGTTCTTGAACTTGTACTACAGTACAGTCTACATAACATGATCAAATACATAGTGTTAAATAAAAATGTTTTTAACTAGATATTTATGTGCTTGCATAAAAAAATAACGTGTAAAAAGCGCACGCGGTGACTCTGAATGGATAGAGTCGGTTCCTTCAAAAAGAACCATCTGAATGAACCGATTCGTTAAAATGATTCTCGCTTCACATTTAGCGATAATCCAGGGCGTAGGAACGAGAGGGAGTTTGTAAAATAGTTTTGAAGCATTGAAGTGCACTCTGCGCCTCCACAGATAAAGACTAGAGATCTGTCTGTCTCTTCTTATGTCAACAGCGGCTTTATAAAACAAAGCAGTTTCTGCAGGCCAAGATTTTTTTCTTTGCTAAGGCTGAAAAGCACTTCTTAGGTGACATCTTAAAATATGCAGTTGGTATAGACAGGTATAAGCACGAAGTTCAAAGGACTTGATCATAATGGACGCTGATTGACACTTTGGCAAACATTATAAGTGTGATCTTTTTTTTTTTATATAGATTGTCAGTTGGTTTGATGTTAATGACAATCAGAGATCAGATATTCAAACTAAATTTCCTGGCTGTACACTCTTAAAAATAAAGGCGCTTAAAAGGTTCTTCACAGCGATGCCATAGCAGAACCATTTTTGGTTTCACAAAGAACCATTCAGTCAAAGATTCTTTAAAGAACCATCTCTTTCTTACCTTTTTATAATTTGAAGAACCTTCTTTCGCCACAAAATTTGAAGAACCTTCTTCAGATGTTAAAGGTTCTTTATGGAACCATTCAGGCAAAAAGGTTCTTCTATGGCATCGCCAAGCACCTTTATTTTTAAGAGTATACTCTATGCTTATGGATCTCTCATCAGCAGTGTGATTCAAAAGATGCCTATTTTACTTTATTTTGTCGCTCTAGAGACCTAATTTCATAACTAAACTGGTATATCAATTTTAGGCAGTATTTGTACTTCCATTCTTTTTCGTAGCCTTGTTTATGAATTATTCAAGGCACAGATGCAAAACAATTCAAAAAGAGGTGAAAATACTTGTTTTCTACTTGTCAGGGAGCAATATAAATGCTAACTCAGTCAGAGTGAGAACTGGGGAAACGCAGGCCTGTCAGAACATAAAGGGAAAGGGTGTAATGAAAAGGACACTTCCTCCCTGCGGTCTTCTGAGATATCACAGATATCACAATCTGAACGATGTTAACAACACAGTGCATTCTACGATGTGATGTTTTGGCTTCACTGATATTTTTGAGGGGGATGTTGCCTGACACTTCATTAAGACCAATGAAAAATCTCCAATGATGTGAGATTAGGAATGTTGCTGCTTAAAAAAAGAATAGCTCTGAAACATCCAAGTTATTTATGGCTCATAATAAACCTCATTCTCTCTGTAGATTTATAAGTATGTCATTCGACTTCCTCTCTTTCACTTTCAGTCTATGCTCACCAAGGCTGCATTTATTTCATAAAAAGCAGTAATATTGTAAAATAGTATTTATATATTAAAATAGTATACAATTTGTTTTCCAATTTAATACATTTTAAAATGTAATTTAGTCCTGTTATGGAAAATTACTTCACATAAATCATTCTAATATGCTGATTCAAAGCTCAAGAAACATTTCATCTTATTATTAATGTTTAAAATGGTTGTGCTTAATTTTTTTGTGGAAACTGTGACACATTTTTTAGGATGCTTTGATCAATTCAAACATTCAAAGAACAGCATTTATTTTATATATATATTATATATATATATATATGTATATATATATCTATATATATTGTAATAATGTAAGTCTTTACTGTCACTTTTGATCAATTTAATGTGTCCTTAAATTAAAACTATTTTTTAATCAAAATGGAAACATTTTAATGATAAGAAATAAATAAATGAGCAAGCAAGCTTTTTTTGCCATCAGTTAGCATTCTTAAAAGGTAAGGTGCTATAAATTCCTGTCCTGTATAGGGTCAGTCATTGTGTTTTTCTGCATTCCATCAGATGGATGCTTTACATGGGGCTATAAAACACACCAATCAACACCTCTTCACGTATGTGAGGGTGTGAAGAAGCCCAGTACATTTGCCCTATCAGCCAAAGAGCATAATCTCATTCCTCACACATTCACACACTAACCTAAACGCCAGACTTTGTCCTTGTGTGTGACTGAATCGCCAGCTGACATCAGACAGCGAAGGTCCTGGATGTTTCTCCAGTCCAGTACAATATCATATCAGGGCTGAAGTCAGGAAATAGGAATAACCAAGAAAAAACTCGATAACAGACATAAAGGGCCACACGAAGTCCACTATATAGTGAGCAAAACGAATGAGAGCATGAATCAGCCTTGCACCCTGCAGCTGAGGAGAAGTTTATTATTTATTTAAAGCACAAGCAGATATTGCATGACACCACACAATAAAGATGCTGTGGGAAATACCGTCCAAGACATAAAATACCGCACACAAAGATGTTACAGGTGTGGCGTCAAGCACGATTTCCTCTGCTTATGCCATTAGTGTGAGATGACGTCCTTAATGATGAACTGAGACCAGTTTTGTGGCTTCCTTGTGTAATGATAGAGCTGGCATGGAGCTGCTCGCACAATTAGACCACAACAAAAGGAGAATGTAACCTGGAGCGTCAGTATCACTCAAAGCCTAAAAATAACAGATTGCTTTTAGTGATGTAATGAGGTCATCTTTGGTGTGTTTTGAACCGTTTCAGAGAAAACAACCCTCAGAGAAGCCTTTATGTGTCAGCTAGCTCAATAAAACTGTCTGCTGGCTCCGCCGCTCTTGGAAATATTAGCATTAATCACTGGTACTAATGTTCATACTTAGTGTCAAAGGATTGCTTGAATCCTAGTATTAAACCTCTGCTTGACATGTTTGTGCTGCACACATGAATTGAACTTCAAATCATGCAGCTTGTTGAGAAGAGGTGTGTGAACAGACTTTGCTTGGTTAACAATATAACATGCAAAAAATCTCATAGACTCACAATGACTGCTAATTTTCTTCAATATATATGATTTTCCATATATAATATATCCATCTTAAGTATGGTTTCTTCAGTGTGGTTGTTCATACTGTAGATACCTGAAAATCTGAATATATGTAATCAGTATTTGAATATCACTGTATTTTGGTTATTATTTACACTATTGTTCAAAAGTTTGGGTTCTGTAAGATTGTTTATGCTTTTGAAATAAGCCTTTTATGCTCACCAAGGCTGCATTATTTGGTCAAAAATACAGTAATATTGTGAAATATTATAAATATAACCGTTTTCTATTTTAATTTATTTTAAAATGTAATTTATTTCTGTGATGGCAAAGCTTTTAGCAGCCATTACTCCAGTCTTCAGTGTCACATGATTCTTCAGAAATCATTCTAATATGCTGATTTGCTGCTCAAGAAACATTTCTTATTATTATTATTAATGTTGAAAACAGCTGTGCTGCTTAATTTTTTGTGGAAACCCTTTTTTAAGGATTTTTTGATAAATACAAATTTCAAAAGAACAGCATTTATTTTTTAAATAGAAAAAAAAACTATTATAAATGATTTTACTGTCAATTTTGATCAATTTAATTTATATCCTTGCTGAATAAATGTATTCATTTCTTTTAAAAAATACTGAGCCTAGTGTGTAAACATACAAAAAAAAATTTACTGTCAAAACTTGATCCCTGTATTTTGATTCCTGTGCCAGTGTATAATTTACAAAAACTGCAATGCTTTATTTCTGCAGTGATCAAGTGTTGAGAATAATCCCCAGCAACGACACAGAGGTTCAAGCAGTCAAACAGCTTTTCCAAAACCTGACGGTGAGCACTTTGTTTCCCCATCAATACACATGTAACATTAAAAATGTGAAAGGAATCATGAGAAACAAAATCAAACCACATTTAAACCAATGTCACTGCTTTGGAGAGGATTTGTGTTATTTAAACAACCAATCATTTCTATCAAATCCATTTCTCCTCAAAATTTTTTTCTTCCAAACTAAACTATTTTTAGTTTATCACAGTGCTAGAGCCTTTATCTTTTTTGCACTATCACTGAGTCATTCTCAGCACCAGTGATGCATGAACTTCCTCAGCTTCCTTTAAGAGTCAGGCAAGAGTTCCCTGCACCATATCCAGAAATAAGCTTCTGAACTGTGCTTTCTGTACAACACAGATACAGTCAGCAGAGAGAAATGTGGTACACTATACAAGGCAAATTAAACATCATCAATGGACCCTTATCGCATTTTTGTGGTTCTATCTTGTGGTGCTATAAATGTACTAGATTTACAATGTTAAGAACTGTGGAAACGTGTCACAGTCTATAGCCATTCACTTCCTCAAGGTTTGGCTAGTTAGCATAGTCCTGCTAGCCTCACCATTGACAGACCATTTAAATGAACTGTGTATTCTCAACATTTGTGCAAGCAACATTAACATCACAAATATTTCATTATATTACAGTAGGTGTTTTTCCAGTGACAGACTTTCTTTGTGTGTGAAATGGCCTTGTTTCTCTGTCTGCTGCCTTTGATGTCACTGCTCAGGAGCGTCTGAAAGGCTTGAGGAGACTTGGGTCATTTGATTGTTTCTGCTGTATTTTCTCAAAGTGACATCATCCCTGTTCACAGGCAACACGAAACGGAAACAGGACAAACTTAAAACATTTAAGTACAAACACATGCACTTCAGATGATCGAAAACAAGATATACTGATATGGCCATTTGAAGAAAATAGGTTTATAACCTCTTAATAAAAACATGAATATTTAGACAAAACAGAGTATCACATTTAGTCCAAATCGAATTTTGTGTCCAAAATTCCTACATGTATGACTTAATCTTTGAGAACCTATAAAGAGATTTGGAAAATATTGATTAAATGTCTAGTGTGTGTAAGATGATCTCAGAACATAATCTCAAACTAAGTCATGTTGATTTTTACAATGCTTGGTGTGGAGAACCCAAAAAACTGGGATCACTGCACTAACAGAGAGAAGTTTTTTAGGTCTGCACTCACACACAACCATCTGCAAACTATTATATCAATTTAGTCATTGATTTTCTCTTGGCTGAAATAAGGTAGGAGTTCTCAAACAGGTGTCCAGGGACTCACAAGAGGAGTCTGCAGAAAATCTAAGAGAGAAAATAAAATGTTTTTTATCATTATATTTTCTTTGGCTTCAGTACAATAACAATATAAATGCCAATGGGTCTCATTCACAAAGCATGCGTACACCCAAATTTGTGCATAAAATCTGTGTACAAACATTTTCACAAAGAAATAATGATTCACCAAAAACTTTCATACTAAAATGTATTTTAAATTTACAACAACAACTGAAACCACACTTACACTCACATACAGCACATACTCTGGGTGGCCTTATAAACAGTGTGGGGGTAACGCATTACAAATAATGCAAGATTTCTTTTTTTTTCCAAGTAACTAGTAAAGTAACGCATTACTTTTAAAGGTACTTTTTCAGATAAGTAACGCATGTTTTCCAATTCCTGTGTTGAGAGAAACTGATTGAGGTAAAGAGGCACTTCCTTGGTCCGTGTAACCCTTTGCAGTTCTTTGTTCAATTCGCACCATCAAAATGAACCAAATGAAAAGTTGGCTTCAAACTTTCATTTTCAATTTATTTGGAGCAATTTACAAACAGATCATTTACTCTCATTTTAATTTTCAATTTTCAAAACTTTTTTTTTAATGGGACTGAATTTGTATTTAACGTGATTGCAATTTAATAAAAACGTTAGAAATTGATAAGTAGCCTATATAACGTCTCCTTTCCATGGTTATTCAAACAGCGAATAAATTATATATAGAAAGTGACATTATCACTAACATTGATCTATCGAGTTTAAGCACGCTCAAAAAAAAACTATTGTTATAATCACTGAAGCTGTATACACTGTGAAATTAATCTCTTACTTACATTGTACATACATCTGCGCTTTGTTGTTTATTATGAGAGAATTTGAGTCCGGTATTCAGTCAGCGAACACGCACACGCACTCAACAAAACTGATCTGTTTCAACGATGACTCATCTAAACTCCTCTGATTGGCCATTACATTCCTAAGCTCAACAGAATTGTGTGTGATTGGTTAAAATGCGGAACACCGTAAAAACGCCTAAAATGAAATATGGTGCAACATGAGCAAATCTTAATTTAATGCCGCAATCGACACTGTCTATTCATATTCATTTTGTTAGCAACAGACGTAATAGATTTAATTTGTTTGTGCAGGGGCATTTTTGTCTAATTTAGTGGCATTTTTGCCCCAAGTCCCCAGGCCAGGGGAAGGCTAAGCCTTACACACGCTCCGCCTATGCGCATAATACATCAATCTAAAACACGGCGCTCAAGTTTAAAGAAATTCAGCTTCTAAAAACAAGTATCTAGACCTTGCGGTTAAAAAAAATAAAAAAAACTTCCACTGACCTGTCTC
>NW_015539926.1:575247-576208 GCF_001515605.1 Sinocyclocheilus anshuiensis
ATCAAAATGAACCAAATGAAAAGTTGGCTTCAAACTTTCATTTTCAATTTATTTGGAGCAATTTACAAACAGATCATTTACTCTCATTTTAATTTTCAATTTTCAAAACTTTTTTTTTAATGGGACTGAATTTGTATTTAACGTGATTGCAATTTAATAAAAACGTTAGAAATTGATAAGTAGCCTATATAACGTCTCCTTTCCATGGTTATTCAAACAGCGAATAAATTATATATAGAAAGTGACATTATCACTAACATTGATCTATCGAGTTTAAGCACGCTCAAAAAAAAACTATTGTTATAATCACTGAAGCTGTATACACTGTGAAATTAATCTCTTACTTACATTGTACATACATCTGCGCTTTGTTGTTTATTATGAGAGAATTTGAGTCCGGTATTCAGTCAGCGAACACGCACACGCACTCAACAAAACTGATCTGTTTCAACGATGACTCATCTAAACTCCTCTGATTGGCCATTACATTCCTAAGCTCAACAGAATTGTGTGTGATTGGTTAAAATGCGGAACACCGTAAAAACGCCTAAAATGAAATATGGTGCAACATGAGCAAATCTTAATTTAATGACCCATGAATTAAATTTAATTGACCCAATACAGGTTTGGTTACGGTCTGACAAATACATGAATGGGCCACATATGTTTTTTTGTTGTTGTTTTTTTTTTAACTTTGTGCTACGTCATCGCCCCCTTTCGTTACCTCAGCCGCCCCCTCATCAGTGCTGCGCTGGCGCCGGCTCTGAGGACGCGAATATTGAGGAAACAATGGATGGTTTTCACGCTAAAGTAAAGTAAAAGACGCTTCTTAAACCAGAGAAGGTGAATATGTTGGTAATCTTGTACATTCTGTAATGTATTAGTCAGAGGTGTAAAGAGTACCTAAAAACCATACTTGAGTAAAAGTACAGATACCTTACAGTGAAAATTACTCCACTAC
>NW_015539926.1:578737-605853 GCF_001515605.1 Sinocyclocheilus anshuiensis
TTATTTGGTTGTTCTAAAGGGGAGTAAAAAAAAAATAGTGGGCTAGATGGTCAAAGTCAGTTGATTATTTCGCTGTATTGTTATTGTTTGTTGCTGTTCAAGATGTTCTAACTTGATGCAAAATGATGCATCCATTAAATGGGTCGCAATGAATGTGTTATGTCTGGGAATCGGTCGCAATAAGCTTGTGTTTCATTGTAAAGCAGACACAATTAAGTATGTCTGGTAGTTGTGGTGGTATCACTTGTGTCTGTATTTGTGGTAAAACTGCTGCTTAAGACATTTATTTCCTGGATGTCAGATTTTGGAATTTGTTGCCTATGTGATTTTTATTTTATTCAATAGCTACTCTGCCATCTGTATTTGCTAAGTTCCTTTTAGTAGGGTCATTCACTCAGAACGCATTCCACTGCGGTACTTTTCCATTGTATTTCAAACTAAATGCGCTACGGACTTCTTTGAATTTGTGTTTGAATGCTGCGCTCGTCTCAGGTCTTTATAACAGCTTGTCGCGCATAATAGTTAAAAGAAATTCAGCTTCTAAAAACACGTCTCTAGAGTCTAGACCTTGTGGTTTAAAAAAAAAAAAAAAAACTTCCACTGACCTGTCTCGCGACCAAAACACTATCTGTGTGAACCCAGTATTCTAATAGTAGCCAGCAGGTTTGGTTACGGTCTGACAAATACATGAATGGGCCACATATGTTTTTTTGTTGTTGTTTTTTTTTTAACTTTGTGCTACGTCATCGCCCCCTTTCGTTACCTCAGCCGCCCCCTCATCAGTGCTGCGCTGGCGCCGGCTCTGAGGACGCGAATATTGAGGAAACAATGGATGGTTTTCACGCTAAAGTAAAGTAAAAGACCGCTTCTTAAACCAGAGAAGGTGAACATGTTGGTGGTGTTGTGTGTGTGTGTGTGGGCGGGGGCTGTTTATAACAGCAAAAGAGGAAAAAGAACGGGTTGAATGTTGACCACTTTCGTTTTCATATAACTATAAACTATGATAAAAGTTCATCAGCATGCACTGATTAATCCCACGCTGTAGCAAAAACAAAACAAAAACAAAAAACATGTGCTCGTGCGACCCACTGAGAAAGTTAGTCGCAAAAGAGCGACCAGTGGGAATAATGAGTCTGGAGCCCTGAATTGCCCAGCTCCCCGTGTCAAAGATCTAGCACACCCTCAGCACCTGCGTTCAAAATTCTCTGGCGCCGCCCCTGCCCAACCTGTATCCCGAAGCTCTCAACATCCCAGTCATCATCTTTCTACCGTACACAGAGCCGCAAACAGGTCGAACGACTGCATCCGCACCATCTCTCCCTAGCCGTGCGTAATCAAAACGATGAATGTTGAACAAAGAACTGCAAAGGGTGATGAATGTTCCTCGATGCGCAGAATTTAGAAATGGAGGAAATACTGGAGCCTCTCCCGAGTCCATATTGCTGCTGTAGGACCTCTTGAACTTGTTTGCATGTGTATCCCAGCTCCTCTACTAACCTGCGGATTACACTTTCGTAATCATCAAGCACACTCCACTCACAAATCTTCCAGAAAATCTGTGGTTGTTAACATGCAGTCACACAGGTAATGGAGGTCTGATGATAAATTATTGCATGGTCAGACGTGCCAATGCATAGGCATAGGGCCTATACATACAGCGCTCTGGGTAAATACATCCACATCCCCACCCCCGCTCCCCCCGCTGGTACGGTCCAACCAGGAGCGCAAAACAGAGAAGTGGAAAATCAGAAGTAAGAGTAATTTTTTATGTTAGTTCAAAAATCAGATTCAGGCGCAGCAACCCAAACACGTAAAATTGAAAATTAAAATGAGAGACAATTATCCGTTTGTAAATTGCTCCAAAGAAAATGAAAATGAAAGTTTGAAGCCAACTTTTCATTTGGTTCATTTTGATGGTGCGAATTGAACAAAGAACTGCAAAGGGTTACACGGACCCTTCCTTCAGCCCGAGGCTTATTAATTTCACTTTTGGTGTGAAAAGTCTTTTACAGTTGCCAAAAATATAACTTTGGGTTTTTTGTTATTAAAAATGAATAAGCAAGCCCAGCTCAGGTGACAAAGGTTAACACAAAAGTTACAATGCATTACTTTAAGTAACGCACTTAGTTACTTTTTATGGAGTAACGCAATATTGTAATGCATTACTTTGAAAAGTAACTTTTCCCATGCAACACTGATTATAAATACATTCAGAATAAATTTATATTTCATCTTCAATGTTTCATCATATACAACGAAAGAGTACAAAGGTCTCTCTGAATAACAACGCAGATATACGTGGATGTACAGACCCGATGTCGTCATATCATACTTTTATACAGTATATAAACATTTTCATAGTATAAATTGGTCTTTATAAATTAAAATATATATCTGCATCCTTAGAATTCAAACGGCCATCAAGTTCCCATCCCTTATGAGCAATACTCTCAGCTTCATTTAACACATTTTACCATATTTAATCTTTTCCACCGATTTAGAAACTGCTGGCAATCATCACTCTCACTAACATTCCTACCGCTTGTATAGTCGGGTGTTTTCTTTTTTAATCCCCTGCTTTATTTAGAAGACATGTTCATCATCTCAATCTCATGCTTTCTTTGTGCATGCAAAATCTGCTTCAAGAACACAGCAGTCACACACATCAAAACAAAGTGTCAAATCTGTTTCAACTGCCAGGTTTGTGAGCATCTGTTAGGAATGCAGCACAGCACTGAGGGGTTTTTCTGCATACAGAGTGGAACTATTCTATGACAGATATCCCTGCTTTTAAACAAGACTCGCAAATTAAACGGTTGTGTTTAACACAAGGCATATAATTTGAAATGCAAATATATATTATAAGCCAATATAATTCAGAACTGTGTTCAGTGCACCATTTCAGGTCTAGAAATAAGGTCTATAGGAAATATAGCCTGTGATCTACTCTGTTGCTGGTGTTAAGGTGGGCCATTTGAATAGTTCTATTGTTTGTCTTATTAAATGGGCCTGTTGTTGTAGCCAAAGTCAACAGCGTAGTGACTTGGCAGGCGAACAGAGGAGGCTGATGATGCAAATCTGAGGTTATGCTTCAGGGACTGGTATCTCCGGCATATGTTGGCAATCTAAAGTGGTTTTGTGGATCCACACACAGACATAGATCATTTCAGTCAAACGCTGTGATCAACGCTGAAGCTCTGTTTCAAGCTCTCTGTGAATGGGCTGAGTCAGCATGTCTCTGATCTACAGATCGTACAGCACTGGGAAAAGCTTTATCTGTAATCTCAACTCTGGTTCAAAGATCTTACAACGTGTAATAAACTGCTTGAATTTCAAGGACCTGATTTCTTTGCAAAGATTGCTTTATCTGTTAATTTCTCATTGTTTTGGATTTAATTTGTGTCCTAGACATATTAACCATGAACAAATTAATTTATTTAGTTTGTGGCTAAATAGAACATATGTTCCCTTTCAGTCGGTCACTCTCGACGTCACGTCGCTGACCGACGAATTGGGATCTCGCTTATGCCGAGTTCACGCTGCACGATTTTCAAAGATGTCGCATCACTGTTGGTTTCACACTGAACGACTATTTGGGGTAGCATTCAGTTGTTTGCTGTGTTCACACTGCACGATGGAACAACGACAGGAAGTTACACACTGCATGACTTTACAATAGGGAGAATCACCGATAACTCTGTCTGGTGCAGGGTTGCCAGGTTTTCGCTACAAAACCCACCCAATTACTACTCAAAACTAGCCTGAAAATAGCCCAATTGCTTTCGAGGGGGTCCCCCAGTAAAAATCGCGTTGGGGGGGTAAAATAAATTTTATTTTGGCGGGGTTCTCCTGGTACAATTCACATTCCAGGGCCTAAATATCACGTTATTGGGGTCGCTTCAACCTGCTGACATGAAAAACAACCGCCGGCAATCGTGGATTTGGCAACACTGGTCCGCAAACTACGTTTCATATAACTCCTCCCCGAACTTCCCGCTGCCCTGTATCATGCTTTCTCATTGGCTGTAGGTCATCGCCGATGTGTTTTTCAGTCAGAACTGATTTCACACAGCAGGATTGTGAATCGCCGACAGCTCCAGATATTTAGCATGCCAAATATTTCACGGGCATCAGCGACGCGTTGGCGATTCTCTCAGATCGCGTCTTTGATAATTCACACTGCGTGATTGTCACTCGCGTGAACGAGCACCGATTTGCCTCTGATTTCAGGCATTTGTCTGCGAATTCGCAAAATCTGTCGGCGAGTGAAAAATCGGGCTAAAATCGTGCAGTGTGAACTCGGCATTAGAGAGATCAAACTACTTAGAGTGTAAACTAAACGAGCCAAAGCACATTGGCATGCAATGATTGCATCCAGCTGCCGCTGATCACAGCATGAGCAGAAAAAAGGCAGCCGGTGCAACGTATACCAGCTTTTCGCTTCAGAGCCAAGCGGTCATATCGTTCTGCTCCTGATATCTGCTTCTAAAAAAACTCAACGAGTTCAACGTTCTCTTTAGAAGCTCTCGTGTTGGCAGAACGGCACTTCAGGGGTGGTGGTTTTTTTCCCGTGTCGAGTGGGTTGCACACATCAGGCTGCACTATCACCTGTTTGTGTTGCAGGCGGTCATCTCCCCTGTGCGCTTCAGCACATTAAAAGAGCAAATTCTAAAAGAGCATTCACGCGTCTTTTTAAAGATGCCTTTTCACCCGTGCATTTCTGATTCGTTACCTGGCGCCAGGTGATGGTCACGATCGCTACCTCACGTGCCTGGGCGTTAAGCACACTGAGGTGGCCTTTGTGGACGAGTCATGCTCTCATTGTGGGAAAATGACCATCGCGGAGTTGCGGACCAGACTCCGTTTCCTGCAAAGGGGCGGGGTGCCCGTGCCTCTGCCTAGATCTCGGGTAGAGGTCTGTGCGGGACTGTTTTTTTTAGTCCCGCTCCCGCAAGGTTATATTCCACTCCCACCCGCTCCCGCTATATATTCACTCTTTGTTCACCCGCTGTCCGCTTAGAATCATTTTTTGTCCGACCGTTCCCGCTAAATTTAGATCTCGTTTCCAGAATCTCACATTTAAATTTCCCCTACTGAAAGAAAGCGAGATGGGCTAACAAATAAAAGTGTAGTCTGCACAAAATTGTATATAATTCGTCTTGACAAGAGTCTTGAAGTTATTGACAGCAACTGCTGCCAACACAGTAGGGGAAAAAAGTGTCACAGAGAAAATAAAAATGTTGTACAAAAATGTATTTCTTATTTTTATTTGTCTTGTCAGGATACAATTCATTTAACATTTAAAACAATAGGAAAAAGTGTCACAGAGAAAAAAAAATAAAAATGTAGGTTGTACAGAAATAGCCTAGCTATTTTTATTCGTCTTGTCAAAATACTAAATTTGTTTAACATTTTGCTGTACACAGTAGGAAAAGTGTTGCAGAGAAAAATAAATAAATAAATAGACTACGACATCTGTCATCTAAAATGATAAGCTAAGCAAAATATAAACAAAACCGAGTTGAACGTCCTTCAAGGACAGCGCAGCCACACTTTGCTCCAACCTTATTCTGCTCTGTCACTCATCGACAACCTGCCTGTTCTGTCTGAGGACCGTATTTACCACCGGTAGGCTACACCCTGCTCTGAGCATCGTTATTCACATGCTGCACACAGACCTCGCAAATAAAATGCGTGACTCAGAAAGCGCTGGTTCATGCGTGCATAACAGTCCTGAGTGCAGTCTGTACCGACCGACCGCTACCGCATTTTATTTGGGAATTTAATCCTGCATCACAAGAAATCTGGTCAGGTCCCGTGGTTCCCGCGGGAGAGCCGCAGGAATGCAGACCTCTAATCTAGGGCTCCCCCTGGCGGCCGCTGGAGGAGCGCTACTTCTGGCAGTAGCTGGACTGGTCTCACGGTGAGGGTGAGGAATTCCCCTCCGAGGAACCAACCTCCGAGGGCTCCTCCTTCCACCGGCACTTCGCAGCCAGTGGAGCTGCCCAAGGAACAGGCTGGACCCTCTCGTGGGGTACCACTTGTATCCTTTGGCGCTCCCCCCGACGATCGGATGTCGATCGTTGCATCGGAGGGTGAGCCAGACCTTTCTGGAGATGATGATCCGGCAGTGCTGCCGCCTACTGGGCGGCCAGCAATGCCGGATCCGGAAATGGTGGCTATGCTTGCCTGGGCTGCCGAGAGGGTTGGGCTCGAGTGAAGAACCTGCACGAGGGTGGGCATGACCCAGAAGTTCTTAAAGAGCTTCGCACCGCTAATGACCTCATGCTACGGGTGACAAAGGTCACTGCGCGGTCTCTGGGCCATGCGATGTCCACTATGGTGGACCAGGAACGCCATCTCTGGCTGTGTCTGGCCGACATGAGGGAGACCGATAAGATGCAATTCCTGAATGCCCCCGTGTCCCAGACTGGCCTCTTCGGCGACACAGTGGAGAATGTAGCCCAGCAGTTCTCCGCCGCACAGAAGCAGACCGAGGCCATCAAACACGTCCTGCCCCGGCATGCAGCTGCTGCCTCCACCCGGCCGCCGCATCAGTCTGCTCGTCACCGAGGGCAGCCGCCACCCCCGCTCTCGCGAAGCAAATGCAGCAGCCTCCAGCAAAGCAGCACCATGGAGCCGGTCGTAGGGCAGCCACCCCGCCCGTCCATGCCCCCGCCAAACCTGGTGGCAAGCAGAAGAGCAAGAGGCCCTGAGACGGGCGACCCAGAGATGGAGGGAGCTGCTCTTCGGGAGAGGGTGCACGCACCACTCCCTCCCCCGGAGGAGGGCCGGGCAGAGAATCTTTTGTTTCTTTTTTCCCCGCCACTGACTTCATGGTCAGTGGTACCCAAAACCTCGACAAAAGAGCAGTTTCTTCTATCTCTGGGTCCCCAGAGGGGACGGGGAGTTGTGGACGGGCCAGTCTCGGATCACACTCACCCTCCTCTCTCGCCAGTGAGCACCTGTGGGCGGTTCGAGAGTGCGATCAAACGTACTACTCATGCACCCTCTGCCCATACGCAGGTAAATGTTGCACACACGCTGACCCCACTTCGGACCGGCAACGAGATGCCCGGGCCGGGTCCCTGCATTCCCCCACACTGCCCCACCACGGGTACGTTGGTGGTTCCTTTGGTGCCACTTGTACGGTATCTGGGAGCTTGGCTAGCGCTCCGCAGTCCGTCTCGTTGGCTCCTTCGCACCATCAGACTCGGCTATGCGATTCAGTTCGCCCGGTGTCCTCCCAAGTTCAGGGGCATCCACTTCACTTCAGTGAAGGTGGCAGATGCCCCTGTCTTGCGTGCAGAGATCGCAGTCTTACTGGCAAAGGATGCGATAGAGCCGGTCCCTCCAGCCGATATGAGGTCGGGGTTTTACAGCCCTTACTTCATTGTACCCAAGAAAGGCGGTGGGTTAAGACCAATCTTGGATCTGCGCGTCTTGAACCGGGCCCTTCACAAGCTTCCGTTCAAGATGCTCACGCAGAACCGCATCTTCGGGTGCATCCGTCACTGAGATTGGTTTGCAGCGATCGACCTGAAGGACGCGTACTTTCATGTTTCGATCCTTCCGCGACACAGGCCATTCCTTCGGTTCGCGTTCGAGGGTCGAGCATATCAGTACAAGGTTCTGCCCTTCGGGCTGTCCCTGGTCACCCCGTGTCTTCACGAAAGTTGCGGAGGCAACTCTTGTGAAGAGTTCTCTCAGGGGAACAAGGGCGTTCGCGTTCTCAAATATCTCAACAATTGGCTCAGTAGCTCAGTCTCAGGATCAGTTGTGATCAGTTGATCATGTCGCAACTCGCCCGCCACCTCCTCCTCTGGAGTCAGAAGTATCTGAGGTCGCTTCGTGCCATTCACATTCCGGGCTTGCACAACGGGCAGCCGACGAGCTATCACGAGCTGCGCTTCCCGGGGAATGGAGACTTCATCCCCAGACGGTCCAGCTGATTTGGAGACGTTTCGGAGCCGCTCAGGTGGACCTGTTTGCGTTTCCAGAGACTTCTCACTGCCAGTTGTTTTACTACCTGACCGAAGGAACACTCGGCACGGACGCACTGGCACACAGCTGGCCGCGGTGCCTTCGCAAGTATGCGTTTCTCTCAGTGAGCCTTCTCACACAGACACTGTGCAAGATCAGGGAGGATGAGGAGCAGGTCCTGCTCGTGGCGCCTTATTGGCCCACTCGGACCTGGTTCCCGGAACTGATGCTCCTCGAGACAGCCCCTCCTTGGCAGATTCCTCTGAGGAAGGATCTACTGACTAAGGGATGGGGCACCCTGTGGCACCCGCGTCCAGACCTCTGGAAACTTCATGTCTGGTCCCTGGACAGGAGGCGGAGGTTCTAGGTGACCTACCCCAGGAGGTAGTTGACACCATCACTTCGGCGAGAGCACCGTTATGAGACACGCTTACACCTTGAAGTGGAACCTGTTCTTCGAGTGGTGTTCTTCTCATCGAGAGGATCCCCGGAAATGCCCGATCAGAGTCGTGCTGTCCTTTCTGCAGCAAGGGTTGGAGCAAAGGCTGTCTCCCTCCACCCTTAAAGTCTACGTGGCTGCGACTGCTGCCAACCACAACCCCGTGGAAGGGAAGTCGGTGGGGAAGCATGACCTGGTCATCAGGTTACTTAAGGGGGCGAGAAGGTTAAATCCTCCACGGCCCCCCTCTATACCCTCTTGGGACCTGTCTCCAGTGCTCAGAGCACTACTGCAGGGCCCATTCGAGCCTTTGCAGACAGTTGAGCTGAAGTTTTTATCAATGAAGATTCTGCTCCTGCTTGCACTGGCCTCCATCAAGCCCCGGCTATGTGCCCAAGGTTCCCACTACTCCCTTCGGGGATCAGGTGGTGAGCCTGCAAGCGCTGCCCCCGGAGGAGGTAGACCCAGCCCTAGTTTTGCTTTGTCCCATCCATGCTTTGAGATGCTACGTAAACCGGACACAAAGCTTCAGGACCTCAGACCAGCTCTTTGTCTGCCATGTAGGCCGGCAGAAGGGGAATGCCATCTCTAAGCTGAGGATGGCCCACTGGATAGTGAATGCCATCACCCTGGGCTTATCAGGCACAGGGTGTGCCCTGCCCGTTCAGGTTGCGAGCTCACTCTACTAGAAATGTTGCATCCCCCTGGGCGCTGGCTCATGGCGCCTCGCTGGGAGATATCTGTAGAGCTGCGGGCTGGGCGACCCCCAACACGTTCGCTAGCTTCTATAGCCTTCGTGTGGAGCCGGTATCCTCCTGTGTTCTCACCTCAAATGGGTAAAAGCACTGAGAGGCCCCGGTTAGTGTCGGCTTGCTAAAACTGCTCCAGAGTGTCCGTACTGTAGACCCTGTCGAGCTCCTCCATCCCCTCGGCAGCCAGACGTGGCGGAACGTCCGGCGCCAGGCCCTCACTCGATCCGTGAGAAGCGGTAGAGGGCTGGGTTCCATATGTAGAGACCTAAGTGGATCCCATATGTGTAAAGTCCACAGTATAGCCTCAGAGCCCGTGTTTCCCCGGCAGACTTCTGCCATTTCCAAGAGTGTTATAATCACCTCTAATCTTCCATATGCACCTAAACGGTCGTTTATATGTGTAAGTGCTTCCTAAACCTCCTTCGGGAAGGATGGTGCTTCCGCAACGTTCCTGTTCCAAGTAGAACGGGTACGTTTTCCCAGTGTTATCCAATCTCACTGAGTGGATACTGCTACGACAACAGTGACTGGCCTTCTTGTTGCGAGCCCCGGCCTACACCAAAAAGGGGTGCAGGCGGCACGCACAGGACACTGGAAGGGGCAGCATCCATGGCGCTTTGGTAGGGATCCCAATATGTCGGTCACCGACGTGACGTCGAGAGTGACCTACTGAAAGGTAACGTCTCGGTTACATATGTAACCCTCGTTCCCTGAAGGAGGGAACGGAGACGTCACGTCCCTTCACCACGGCTGCTGTACCACCGCCGAGCGGCCGGGTCACCGGCTCGGCTCCTCAGCGAAAACCTGGTATGCGTTGCACCGGCTACCATTTTATGCTTGCGCTGTGATCAGCGGCAGCTGGATGCAATCATCGCATGCCAATGTGCATTGGCTCGTTTAGTTTACACTCGAAGTAGATTGGTCTCTCTAAGCGAGATCCCAATTCGTCGGTCACCGACGTGACGTCTCCGTTCCCTCCTTCAGGGAATGAGGGTTACATATGTAACCGAGACGTACTGAACATTATAAACCAATTAGAAACCATATGTTCTGAAATGTTATGAACATTATAAAGATGTTCCTATGTTTAAATTGAAATTGTGTGTGGAATATAGCTAGGTAAGACTTTAGTATAGGGACCAATTCTCACTATTAAGTTGCTTATTAGCACGCCTATTATTAACAATATTGGCTGTTTATTAGTAGGCCTACTTATAAAACCACATATTCTGTGGTTACCAATACCTAAACTTAACAACTACCTTATTAACTATTAATGGGCAGCAAATTTGGAGTTTATTGAGGCAAATGTCGTAGTTAATGGTTTGTTAATGGTGAGAATTGGACCTTAAAATAAAGTGTGACCAAAGCAGAAGTTCAGAACACTCTCATGGCAGTTTGTAACAATTTTACATTTTGGCGAATTGGAGGTGAATTGATAATATGAATTCATTGAATTTCATTTTGTATGTTTTGTGTAATCTGCTTTATAAGCTAAGTTTAACTGTGGACCTTCATGCTTTGTTTTTCTAATGAAAATTAATAAATAAATAAATAAAATAAATGCACATTTTTGTACAAATCAAATCATACAAATTCACATCAAATTGACAAATAAGTATTCTAATGAGATCAGGTTGAATAGTAAAAATTGGATGTTGGACTTTCTTTCTTCCGCGCAAATTCAGATGTTTCCTACTTCTCAGGTGTTTTTCCCAAGCAAAAATACACCAGTATAATCTCACAACTCAAGCAACCAAAAGAGATGTGAACTAATTTCTCAAACATTTCTCAAATTTGTCCCAGATCAGATTTTCTAAGCTGTACTTGCATTAATTTAATAGCTATTTTTAATAACTATTCAGCAAAAACATTGAACCCTGCTCCTCTTAAATTCCTTATAATCAGATTTCACTCACATTTTTACATATTCAGTATTCATTGTGTCATGATCAGTTATAACACACATGAAAACCAATGGCATCAAACCTGGTCTACCAAAACTGAATATGAACACCTGAGATATGACTATGTCAGTGATGTTTGAGAAAGATATTTCTACAGCAGAAAGAAAGTCATACAGGGACAGAATAACATGAGGGTGAGTAAATGATGACAGAATAGGAACAACATTCCTGCTTGATTGACTTCAATGATGTTCTGCAGGTGGACCTTTGGAAGCCCAACAGTGCATATATGATTCAAGAGAACAGCCCAGTAGACGTTCATGTGGGACGGAACAAGACGCAATGGCTAAGAAGACGTCTTCGCCAAGCGCACATCCACTATGAGTGAGTCACCTTTTCCTCCCTTGGGACTTATATTAGAGTGAACTTCTCTCTTGTACTCCTGCGGGTGAAACATCAGTTTCTGGGGGACACACATTTGAGTTCTACTCGGATTCTTCAGACTTTGATTTGCGTGTGCCGAAGGATCCAGAAATGAAAGCTCGATTCAGAGTAGTCTTTCAGCCGCTCGCTCCATCAATCATCCAGATCAACAGCAACAATGAAGCTTATCTCACACGCCGCAGCCAGAAGCACTTTCATTGTCATCCCTTTCCCCAGGGAGGCCTTTTCTTCTATACCTCTTCTCCTTCTCATGGCTGATATATCTGAGCATATTTACATGCAGAAGTGATACCTCAGAGGATTCTGGGTAATGGGACAGGTTGAGAAAGAGAAATGTATCTGTCTAGTGCTTTGTTTACTCTAGTTTAGTTTAAAAACCTCCTTCTTTGCTTGCTTTGGTTTTGACAGCTCAGATAGATAAATTGTGGCATTTTCATTCCTTCCTCCATATACTTAGCCAAAAAAATAAATAACAATAATGTTGGTGATATCGAGTCTACCTAACTTTAATAAGGAAGAAGAAAACACTTCAATTTTTCTCATTGTTATTTGTGTAAAAATTCTAATAAAAAATAAATAAATAAAAATGAATAAACAACTTCATGATCATGACCCTGGTGCAAAGCACTTTGCATCAAAATGCTGGGTTAAATGTTTAACCCAACCTTCTGGGTAGTTTTATTTAACTCAACTGTTGTTTAAAAATTACTATATCGCTGGCTTAAAATGAACCCAAAATAGGTTGTAAAATCAGACACATAATTACTAGAGGCATCAGCAATAATCAAAAGGTGAACATTTATTAATAAGCAATTTAAAAAATATATTATTTCATTATTATTCATTCAACTTATTAATACAAATTAATTTATTGAACATATAATACATGTTCATTTCCAACCTATTTTGGGTTCATTTTAAGCAAGAAATATAGTCATTTTTAAGCAATAGTTGAGTTAAATAAAACTAACAAGAGGTTTGGGTTAAACAATTAACTCAACCGCTGGGTCAAAACAACCCAGTCGCTGGGTTTGTCCATATTTCGCCCAGCACTGGGTTTTTTTAACGCAGCATTTTTTAAATAAATAAACTGCATTAATGGAGTGAAAATAAATAAGTACAGTAAATATGCTACATAATAAACTATAGTACAAATTTACTAAATATACAAACAAAATATTAAAATATGCTTTCTATAGCTCTGGTGTCATGCAGAAATTGCTGAATGTCTATAAGCATCCGAGTAACCCTGAAAATTGCCATTAAACAGTTAGATACACAGTGCATGTGCTTTCAACATTCCTTCCTTGACTGTCTCCACAGGGTGCTCATTTCCAATCTCCAAACCGAAATTGAGAAACAGATCGGACACCAAACCTCCAGGAAGCGCAGATCAGAATTCCAGTATGACTATGAAGTGTACCATCTTTTGGAAGATGTGAGTGCATGGATGAAAATTCATATACATGGTAATTTTTATGTAGAGAGATGAAGAAGTCAAGTCAAGTCAAGTCAAGTCTGCTTTATTGTCAATTCTTCCACATGTACAGCACATACACACAGAGAATTGAAATTGCGTTACTCTCTGACCCTTGGTGCATACAGATAACACTAACAGTAGAATATAAATACAGATATACAGATTAAATATAAAATACAACTATACAAATATACAAATAAGGTAAAATGTAAAAAAAAAAAAATATTAAAAAAAATATATATATAAAGCAGCACACGGCAGATAGAGTGCAAACCAGTGAAGTAAACAACAGTGCAGATATAATGATTTGTAGTGCAAAAAGAGCTTATTTCATCTCTGTTGCTAATGAGACCCACTACAGTCGCGTCATCCACAAACTTAATGAAGAGGTTGGAGTTGTGTGACGGTGTGCAGTCGGAAGAAGACCGAGATCAAATAGATTTTTTTTTCTCTGTCTGCCATCTTTCTCAACAGAAGCTTGACTTTCGCAGGCTAACTAACAGCTTTTGATTGAGAAGTGCATTTGTATTCAGTTGTGGCCCGTGAGCAAGAAAAACTGATTTTGGGAGGTTTTCTTCAGTTGCCATCCTAACCCATCATTAAACCTTTACTCACAGGTCTTCTCCCTCAGACCGAGTGCCAACTTTAAATGAGCACGCAGATACAACTTCAGCTCTGTGATTTAGTCCCATGACAAGATGATGAATGGGAAAACCTTCAGAGCAGACGAGGGCTGGATTACATTCAGTTTTATGGATATAAATCCTATAAATCCTCTAGTACTCTTATAAAAAAAACATCTGTAAAGAATGCATCAGTTAATATTTCAAATCTTGAGCTTAGCTTTAACATATTAAGATAATCAAGTCAAGACAAGACAAACATTTCTCTACAAGAAAACCTTCCAATGCTACAGGTTTTGTGTGTATATACAGTTGTGGTCAAAAGTAGGACAGACCTGCAAAATTAAATGTGTATAAATAAATGTGCACAAAGTTTTGAATGAATACAAGCTGCATGTTAATCTGGAGAATATGGGTCAAAATCTTTTCACCCTTATCGACAGATCCAGAGTTGGATGTTTGAGATGAACCGGACACACCCACACCTGGTGGAGCTGTTTTCTATTGGTCAGTCCTATGAAGGACGGCCCCTCTATGTGCTCCAGGTAAAGACTGATGGGAAAGATGCTTAAATTTATAAGCACTCTGTAAAACACACACACATATGTGGACTTACTAAACAGTGTTCTCTGCCCCTCTCCTGTCAGTTAGGAAAGAGAACACGTCCCTTTAAGAAGGCAGTGTGGATAGACTGTGGAGTGCATGCAAGAGAATGGATTGGTCCAGCTTTCTGCCAATGGTTTGTGAAAGAGGTGTGTACTGTGTTATTCCTTCTGTTTGTCATTGTTCACTTCATGCTGATATTTAAATCACTGCAAAGCAAAAACAACAAAATGGTTATGCAGCATATGGTGGAATCCGAAAGACTGAGACCACTATTGAAAATTTTTGAATATATTTTAATATATCATAATCAGTGCTGTCAAACGATTAATCCCGATTAATCGCATCCAAAATAAAAGTTTTTGTTGACATAATATATGTATGTGTACTGTGTATATTTATTATGTATATATAAATACACACACATGCATGTATATATTTAAGAAAAATATGTTGTTTATATATGAAATATATTCATATATAATATAAATTATATGAATATAAATATATACATGTAATTATATGTAAATATTTGTAAAATATATACTGTATGTGTGTGTATTTATATATACATGATAAATATACACAGTACACGCACATATATTATGTAAACAATTTTTTTATTTTGGATGCAATTAATCGCGGTTAATCGTTTGACAGCACTAAAAAAAAGTTTGTGTGTAAATGTGTGTGGGTTTTTTTCAGGTTAAGATTTGATTTTGAATCCCAAATTTTGAATGTGGTCTCAGACTTTTGGACAAGAATCAGATCATTCTTACACTCAGGTCGAAAAAAAATGCACTTCCATAATTGACTTTAAGTGCTCTATTTTTCACGCACTAATTTTGTACTTAATATACTAACAATTATTCTTTAGTACTTCTTAAAGGGGTCATATGATGCTGCTAACAAGAACATTATTTTGTGTATTTGGTGTAATGAAATGTGTTAATGCGTGTGGGGGCGTGTTAGAACGAGCCGTTTTAGGTAGGCGTGGTTGACTCTTAACTTTTATAAAGAATATCTCTTTGGATTTGAGACTTTAGTCTTTGCAACTTTACAGATCTTCTTTATGCACCAAGAGCTTGTAACACTCCAAAGAGAAAGTAAAAATTGAAATCGCATCATATGACCCCTTTAAGATTACCTTAAGAAGTATTAAAGATTCATTTTTAGTACAAGTACAAAAATAGTGTGTGAAAATAAAACACTTTAAGTACATTATGGAAGTGCACTTTTTTTTTTTTTGCCTGGCAATATTGAAGGTTTTTAGTGTTTTGTTTATTTGTGAGTGAGTTAGTGTATTTTGGGACCGTTTCATTCAGCGAGTCTCTAAATTCCTCCAACATTAATCTGTATAATACATCAGCACATTAACTAATATCAAAGAGTGCCTTTAGTTAAGTGATGTCCTTTTATGCTGATCTGGGTGTGGTTTTCTACACAAATAAACTGCTCTCAGATCAGCAGCTAACACTGAGTGAGACAAATATAGAATGAGATAGAGCTCAAAAGAGAGAGAGAGAGAGGGACATTAGTACCAGGTCTGTTGCAATACCTTCAGTATACCACTATGAGGCAGACCTACAGTGTGACACAGACCTAAAGCAGACTGACCCTGCCATAAATGCTATTACAGTTCAATAGTTCCCCTCAAGCCACCATCTCTCATCATTTTTCTCTTTCTGCTGTGCTCAATTAGACATTACACATAGTAACACTGTATCTTTCGTATGCATTTTAAATTAAACCAATGCAATATTATGCAGTGAGTGAATCATCATTGTCAGTATACTAACTTACATAGACACAAAAAATAGCATACAACTATTGCTGCAGCAGTATGTATATATTTTTGACATAGAATACCCAGATGACCTATTGCACTGCTGTTCGAAAGTTTGGGTTAGAAAGATCTTTTTTTTTTTTTTTTTTGAAAGTTTCTTATGCTCACCAAGGTTGCATGCTTGTTTATTTGATCAAAAATACAGTCAAAACTGTAATATTGAGAAATATTATTATTACCATTTAAAATCCATCATAATATATGTTTAAAAAGTAATTTATTCCTATGATGGCAAAGCTGAATTTTCAGCATCATTACTCCAGTCTTCAGTGTCACATGATTCTTCAGAAATCATTCTAATACATTGATTTGCTGCTCAAGAAACATTCTTATTATTATCAGTGTTGAAAACAGCTGTGCTGCTTAATATTTTGTGGAAACTGTGATATATTTTTTAAATCTCTTACCTTTATAAGTGTCTTTACTGCCACCTTTGATCAATTTAATGCATCCTTGCTGAATAAATGTATTAATTTCTTTTTAAAAAATACTGATCTCAACCTTCATTTTCAAAATGAAGCAAACTTGACAGCAGGGGCGCCGCTAAGGGGGGGGGGGGGGGGGGTTTACGTTTAAAAACAGGAGCTATGACTGCAGTGTTCTGACAAAAACCATTATTGTTGATTATTGCTCTTGATATAGTAATAATGAATATTAATGTCAATTAATAGAATGCTCAGGGGCGCCGCTGAGGGGGGGGGGGGGAGTTAGGACGATTCTAAGGGCCCACGCACTTTTGGGGCCCCCAGAGATCTGTTTTATTAGTAGTAAGTAACAGTAGTAGTAGTAATGTAATAGAAATTATAAATGTATCTACCAAATAGTTACAAATAAAACAAAATTACGGCTCATTTCTGCATTTCCAGCTAAATTATCTCCCCCCATTCACTGCATGGTTTCATCCCGTCCTACGTAGCCTAGAGTCACGAGGGGGGACAGGATGGTAAACTGTCAAATTAGAGATGTCATCGAGTTCGAGGGGGGGCAAAATGAACCGGACGATTTGGTCAGTCGCACTTTTAAACAAATTGTAGTTTTGCTATAGAAAATATACAAATTCATACTCTGATTACATAGAGCAGCAGCAGGAAGCGCGTGAGGTTGTCATGGCAACCAGAAACTTGACTGGTCTGCACAAAGCCAAGTCCTAATCCCAGCTCAACACCTCTGGTGTGACTTTAAATGCAGACCTTTAGCCAAAAACTCATCACCGAACACCAATGACTTGTACATACATATGGACAAATGTATTGGGACACCCCATTCTTTAGAACAGAAAAAGGCACTTCCAAAACTGTGGCAACAAAGATGGAAACATAATTAATGTATTTAAAAATTGTATTTCCATCCCTGTTGCAACAGGTTTGGAAGTGTCTAAAATGACTGCACCCATATGTACAAGTCATTGGTGTTTGGCCATGAGTTTTTGGCTCAAGATCTGCATTTAAAGTCACAGCAGAGGTGTTCAGACGAGTCAAGTTCTTCCACACCGACGGGCCCAAAATTGCTAGCGGCACCCCTGCTTGACAGAACTGCTGTACTGTTCTCAAGAAGCAAGTCTATATCTATTTCATGGAAAGTGGGCTATTTATGCCTTTTGATTAGAGAAACTGAACACACATTGCTGTGTCCTTGTAGAGAGAATATTTTGCTCTATTGAAGTTTATCTGTGGGGAAAACGAGACACACATTTCCTGCATCTCTTGAAGTCTGGCACAATTCCGTTCACTGTGAATGCAGGCGCTGAACTCCTATCAACACGACTCCAGCATGAGACGACTGATGAATCAGCTCAATTTCTACATTATGCCTGTCTTCAACGTGGATGGTTACCATTACAGCTGGGAGACGGTATCTTCTATCTGTTTGTCATATGTCTAGATCTCACTGCATAGCTCGCTGAAATTAATTGTTTGCAGCTCTGTAAGGTATATTAGGCCGCCAGGCATAATGAAGGAAAATATCTGAAGTTTCTCTCTCTCTTAGGATCGCTTTTGGCGGAAAACTCGGTCAAAGATTCCAAAGTATCATTGTCGGGGAGTGGATGCCAACCGAAATTGGAAAGTCAAATGGTGTGGTAAGTTGTAATTCAGAGAAATCAAATAGCTCCTCTTCCAAACCGAAGAGCCCTGGTGTTCATATAGAAAATAAACAACCATTCCAGAATATGTAGACACAACTTAAGCAGCCAATGAAGATGCCTGACACACAGATTAAAAATTTAGCAACAGAATTAAATATTTACAAAGACAATCTTGTATTTGAATTTCTTTATGTAATACATAAGGAAATTAAGATGTTAGAATCTATGTTTGTGTGTGTGGCTACATTTTTAACGACGGTCTTCTTGCATTACAGATACACTCTAAAGCTGTGGATAAATGCATTTATCACTACTGTAGCACTAACAAAAAATCTCTTCATGTGAGTTACTAGTTACTATAGTGAAAGATGCTGTCCTCACAAGGCTTAACCAGCTAAACTTAAGCCGTCTTTAAGGTTGCTCTGTGCCTGCTTAAAAAATTGTGTAAAGGCACAATGCCACATAAAGCCAGACTAAGGCCCAATCCCAATTCTATCCCTTAGCCCTTCCCCTTTCCCCTCCGTTTTGCGCATTCACGTGAAGGGGTAGGGGTGTCTCGATTCTCTTTTGGTTGGAGGGATGGGGTAAGGGGAAGTGCCAGATAGCCCTTCAAACGAAGATTGTTCGGGACCACACTTTAAACGAAGGGGTATGAATTATCTCAGCATAAACCGGCTTCAGCAGCAACATGGCTGCCCGAGCGAACAAAAAGACACATAAATGTAAGCATTTTTGGCATTAATAAAGATTTTAACGAAAAGTAATCATTTGTTTTATGTTACATTCAATCGTGAGTTCATATTTACGGTCATGTTACTCAAAGAAGTTTGCTAACGTCATATCATTACTGACTGCACGACAGTGCCACAACATAGGCTATTTTCATGTCTGTTCAGGGCGATAATAACCACCATAGACATTGAGGAGGGCTAGTACCCCCAATAATTATAAATCGCTAAAACCCTTTTCTGAAATATTGCTAATTCGAGAGAGAGAGAGCGAGAGAGATGAAAGTTGCGTGTGTGCGCGTCTGTGCGTTTCTCTTTTTAGAGTGAGTTTACTTCAAAAACAGCGATTTTATCCTCTAGTTGCTTGGAAAATAGAAGCGATTCAGTATTTAAACTGTTATTAATAAAAGGAGGGGTAGGGGAAGGGGTATAAAATAGAATTGGGATTGGGCCTAAATTATGCCTGCTCTGATCCATCTCAGTATCAAACTACTGTAGAAAGGTGCAATTGCTGTGTAAATGCATTCATGCCACCTCTGAGCAGCATTAAACAGTCTGTGTAACGATACCTAAATGCCACTTCAAAAGCAATTCTGTGCCACTTTTGAAATTTTAAGTGTACACTAATAAAAATCTGTAAAAATAATAATTTATTTGTATTTACTTATTTTACAGTTTTTGTTTTGTTTAATCATATTTTTGTCTTTTGACAAAACATCTTTTAAATGTAGTCAGTATTTTGTTATGTTATATTCATTAGTTTTTGTCAATTTTACTCTAATATGGCATCAAATTTTATCTAATGGCATTGAAAATAACATTTTAGTTAAAGATAAAGTATTAAAACCAAACAGTATACCATCAAACATTTGCTGTCAAACAGAATATCTTTGCTGGTCTTTTAGCTAAATCAGCACTAAACCAGAACTAACCAGCTTCTAGAGTTGTATAGGTTCAGCAGGGTTGAGTTTGCTTATTATCCACTTATCTTCTTCTTCTTCTTCTTCTGAGACCAAATTTTAAAGTGTATCTCCTCCTAGACCTTTAAAGCTGCAACCACCAAACTCGGCCCATACCTTCAGACTGGTCTGACTCGGGTTGCTATATCTTTTCTAACTGATCCGGCTTACGGTTTTCATAAACCAGACTATCAAAACCACCTAAAATCCCATAGACTTTCATTGAGGGGGTCAAAACTTATTTAAGCTTTCTATTGCTATAGCAAAGCTTAACAACTCCCTACTGAAAAAAAAACTGCTAAAACCAGCCTAAGCTGATTGGCTGCTTTGGCTGGTTTCTCAAGCTGGTTTTAAAGTGGTTTTGGACACTTTTTTTTAGCAGGTCAGGCTGGTCTTAGCTGGTTTTCAGCTGATCTTTAGCTGTTTTTTACTGAATCAACTGGTTTTAGCTGGTTTTAGTTGGATTAGCATAGAAAGCAACTTGTTAAACATGCTAGAAACATGCTAGCATCATGTTCGTAACATGCTAATCATGCTAGAATCATGCTAGCAATATGCTATTAACTTGCTAATCATGCCAACAAAATGCTAACACCATGCTAGTAACATGCCAATCATGCTAACAACATGCTAGTAACATGCTAATCATGTTAGAAACATGCTAGCAACTTGCTAATCATGCTAACAAAATGTTAACACCATGCTACTAACATGCTAGTCATGCTAGAAACAGCCTAGCAACCGCCCCAGGTACCCTAGCAATATGTTTTATACCTATCTGTTTTTCTGATAGACTGTATTGGTTGAAAACATTCATACTTTAATCTTTAAAACTATTTTAAATTTCAAACTACTTCAAGCTGAAAACTTTCAGACTGCAAGCTTTTAAAACTTTTTAAAACTTTCTGGCTAGGCTTTTTCAAGCCAACTTAAAGTTTGGCAACTTTACAACTTAAAGTATACAAACTTTTCAATCGAGTTCTTATATGCTTTTGAAGGACACAGGAATAATGCCTGTCTAAAAATGTTCACTCTTAATGCTCTGGTAGATAATACCTGACATTGAGATAGAAAATACACAAAGAATGACCATGAGTCAGCAAAATGTCATGGAAGGAAAGTATTAGTCGTGTACGACCACAGACTCAGAGCAGAAAAGGCAAAGATGAAATGATTACAAAGAAAGCTATACGATTTTTTTTTTACACCTGCTGTCTTTGCTGTCTCTGATAGATGAGGGGGCATCCCTGCACCCCTGCGATGACACGTACTGCGGTCCCTTCCCTGAGTCCGAGCCTGAGGTCAAAGCTGTTGCCAAGTTTCTACGCAAACACAAGAAACGTGTCAAAGCCTACATCTCTATTCATGCCTATGCTCAGATGCTCCTCTATCCGTATTCCTACAAATATGCCACTATACCAAACTTCAACTGTGTGGTGAGTGATTTCTGCCTTCAGACAGTTCATCTTCAATTTGTCCATTTAGGTGGGGATCATTGAGTAATTATTTAATGCCCAAAGAATGTAAATAATCCATTTATTATTTTGGAGTAGATGAAAAACTTTAGATGTATACTCATATTTTGACCATATTTTGAATGTGAGCTGTCTGAATTGAATATAAGAAAACTAATGTCAAGAAAATGCAACTTTCTATTTAGATGTCCTCAAAACCTGCATGCAAAATTAACAGTTCAACCATTGTAGTCCAATTTACAAGCAAATTATTCCAATGAAGAAGTTACTTTTACCAAATCAAAAACATACAGCATGAGCAATGTAGTCCAATTTTCAGTAAATTTAGTGTATCAAACACATACAGTACAACCAAGGTAGTCTAATAGATGAACGTATGACTCTTATGAGCTGGTTCGTTTAATGGATCATTCGAAATAGTATTAAAAAAACAGTTTGAACCTGTCTAAACATTACAAACAGTTTTATCATTACTTGAACCCTCTGGTATTCCTCACATACAGCAATCAAAACACACCGAAGGTATTAAGCATAATATTTTGAAATGAATGTGAAATGTGAATGTGAAATTTTGTTTCCATAATATTTGTTCTTCAATATTTTGTATTTTGAGGGGATTTCATGGTACTACACAATATTCACCTCTAAAGTCAATACAAATATTAGAAAAATACATTTAATCTTATTTTCAATTAATTTGCAATTAATTGGTGCCATCTGGTGGGAGAAATAAAGAAAATATGTACATGTAATAATGTGGTGTAGCCAGTAGGTGCCTTTATAACACCTATATAAAAATACATATGACTGTGTATTCCCTAGTTGCTTATAGTATTTTCAGACACAATTACTTTTAATAGGTTTTGCATTTGGATCTATATTATTTAGATATTATCAAAGACTACAACTTCATAGCTGACTTGTAGAATGTACCCCAAATTATTGCTCTGTATTTTCATATTCCTATGGTGTCCATTTTGATCATTCAAAATCAAGTGTGATTCTTTTTTGCGAGTATATATAGCAAGTGCCTGTTTTTAACCATTTTTTCAGTTTTAAATGTTGGGAGACAGACAGACTTACAGACAGACAGACCGATAGCTAGATGAATGAATGGATGGATGGATGGATGGCTGGCTGGCTGGACGGATAGATAGATAGATAGATAGATAGATAGATAGATAGATAGATAGATAGAAAAAATACTGTATTTCATTTAGAACAATGTCTTCACACATCTTTATATAGGATTCCGTAGTAAACACTGCAAAATAATTTGCACCCTGGAGTGATTCAGCCTTTAAAAAGATAGAGCTCAATATAATCTGCCAGAGGGCAAAACATTAAACTCCTCATTAAGAATATGGAATAGCTGAGATATAATTTTTCGGGCTTGCCTCAGTGCAGTTTACACATATATCGACTGGATGGCTGTTAGCCCACACAATCTTTTGACTACACTTATCTCCAAGCATCCTTAATGATCGACTGGACCAATACTTGAAGCACATTTGAACCTCTGCTCTTCCCCCTCAGGAATCAGCAGCTCAGAATGCAGTGAGCGCTCTATACTCAGCTTATGGAGTGAGATACAGATACGGCCCTGCCTCCACCACACTTTGTAAGTCAGGCAATTCGGCCTTTTCTTCAATCGATGACATATAGCTACTGCATGTATGAGTCATCAGCTCTCTGTATGCCCTCTCAGATAGATGCCAGTCTGTTGTCTGACTCATCATGACTATTTCTATATCAACAACAGTCAGATGTCCAGATGTGATGTAATGCGTTTCTTTAAATTGCAGATATGAGTTCTGGTAGCTCAATAGACTGGGCCTACAAGAACGGGATACCATACGCCTTTGCCTTTGAGTTGCGTGATACGGGCTACTTCGGCTTCCTGCTGCCAGAAGCCCTGATTAACCCAACTTGCACAGAGACCATGAGAGCAGTAAAGACCATCGCTTCAGGCCTGCTGAAGAAATGTACCAAATGAAACCTTCTCTATCTTCTTTTGTCTTGTCTTGTCTTCCCTCTATCAATTTCACACCCATAAGCCATAGCAATGTCTACTAGCTATGTACAAATGTGCCTGCGTTTTATATATATTTGTATGTTAGTAACTAAGATTTATTTATTTTATAAGCTACTTTAAAGAAGCTCTACATTAAACAAAATAGTATAAATGTAAACAGTTAAGAAATGCAAGCACTTGAATTGTGAACTAAAGCTTTCTCAAGCTTCAAAAGAACAGTAACGCACAAAGAATGTAAATAATGCATACTGTTAGCTTAAAATGGGTTCATTTGAGTTCATATGCTGTGTGTAGTTGTGTATCACTGCAGCTAAAATACAGCTTTGATTTTGTTTTGAATTGAAACAGAAAAGGTCACCTGGGAACTACACCTCTAAAATGAGCCAGACAAGAATACATAAAATTGCTGTTTTGTTTTGTTTTGAAGAAAACTTATCAAAGTAACTTTAACTTGTATAATTAATTGTACCTGTGAGGGCAATGTTTACATTTGTATTATTAAGTACTATCAAGTTTTGGAGTTTAATTGTAATAAGCCAGTATTTATTTCAATAAAAAAAAATACAGTTCTTTGTTATATATAAAGTGTCTTGCAAGTTGGAATTTAAAATTTAGTTTTCATTGTACACAGATTTTTGTATCTTACTGTTTATTTTACCAAAAGGTAGATTATTAAAATTGGTTTTATCATAACATAACATTCTTGCTCAATATAACACAATCATCAACGGGCAGCATCTATCATCTAAAAATGGATTGTTGCAAGATATAAGCCCTACTACCCAAATAACGAAAAAGTACTTCCCAAATATGAAAAATAAAGTTGCAAATACAAGAACGAGCAGACTACTTATGAAAAAGAGACAACCTGGAGGGCACTTACAAGTACTTTGGGCACTGTAGGCCTCTGTAATGGGAGAAACGAAGAACTTGTCCCATTGGGCCATAATCCATCCTTGAGTACTTGGAATTTATATCACACCAGAAACATACTCATCACATCATGATTGGGAGTGTGATATTGATTTTATACACCGTTCTGTAACTACTAACAAGTAGTTGATATTGAGCAGAGGAGCAACAGAGATTTTGGTGTATTCACTCGACAATAAATAAATCCACTCCGGTTTTCCATTCTGTCACTAGTGAGAGAAACCCGTGCTCCGAGCGATCACTGCGCGAGAGTAAACTGGCGGAAAAAACGCTCCTCGCTGCAGATGAAATTACATAGCTGCCTCCAATCGTGAAAGAAAATAAATATAAAATACAGACTTTCCAACAAAAATCGCTCCAGGCAAATCAGCTCTCAGCTGAGTCCACTCAGTCTAAAACAGGGTGATACAAAAAATGCAGTGATAGCGATATCATACCATATCAACAATCAGATTTGATCATGAATGTTATTTCATTTTTACATATGTAACATTTACATTACAATTAGGGCTGTCAATCGATAAAAATTTTTAATGTAATTAATTACATGATGTGGCGATTAATTAATTTAATTGGTCACAAATTAAATTTGGCTGTGAAAAAAACCCTAAAAGATCATTTAAAGCCATTATTGTGTTAAATGAGAAAAAACATTAGGTTGACATTACAAAACAAAAGTAGCTTTGGGAAGAAATATTTTATTTGATTCAACATAAAATGTATATACATAAACGTTTAGGCTACAGCGGCTTAAGAAACTGGAACATAAAAGAAGATAGTTTGAGAAATATCTCAGGATTTTTTGTTCAAACCAATGAAAGTCATTGTTAACGAAATTACACTCTAAATAAGAAACTAAAACTGCCAGTAGGTGGCGGTAAATATCTTTATGAGTAAGTCATTGAGTCATTCATTCATGCACTCGATTCAGGAATGAAAGGGTTAGTTCACCCAAAAATGAAAATTCTGTCATTAATTACTCACTCTCATGTTGTTCCAAACCCATAAGACCTTCGTTCATCTTCGGAACACAAATTAAGATATTTTTGATGAAATCAGAGAGCTTTCTGACCCTCCATAGAGAGCGATGTAACTGAAAAGCTCCCAGACCCAAAAACGTAGTAAGGATATTGTTAAAATAGTCCATGTGACATCAATGGTTCAACCAGAATTTTACGAAAGCTACAAGAATACTTTTTTGTGTGCAAAGAAAACAAAAATAACAAGTTTATTCAACAATTCTTCTCTTCCAAGTGACCTTCTTCCGTCATTATCGCGTGCTGCTGCTGGCGTAGAATATGCATGCGCTGTGCCTTGTTTATGAGCAGAGGAATGCATGCACATGTACTCGTGTTATTCGGGACAAAAACAGCACTGGTGTGATATTGCTCTAGCTGCTCGTGTGAAATCGCTTATCATTATTTGATGTAAACATGAGACAAAAACGTACAGGGGCATTTTTTGCCCCAATATCTTGAATATTAGGGGCATATAACTTCATGTATGGACTACATCAGGGCGGCAGTGAGTTATTGCCCTGCATCATGTTTGTCAGCAGTCAACTGTTTGAAATGTAAGATGACATACAGGTCTGGGGGCGGGGCCAGTGCGCTAACTGCATTAAAATATTTTAATTGCGTTATTTTTCCATAGCTAATTAATTCAATTAAGGTGTTAACAATAACATCCCTAATTAAAATATTTATTTATATATAAATAATTATTAATTGATAACAGAAGAATTTACTTTATGGCTTTTTTTACCCTAAATAAGCAGTTGAGTATATTTATCAGTGGTACGATCTGAATTTTGATATACAATTGTAGGGAATAGACAGCTTGAAATCGCGTGGCTTTGACTCATCCTCCGCATTTGATTGTCAGCTTCTTTCTTTCTGTATAGTGTAATGTCATTTCAAGCATCTTGTGAATACAACCTGAGAATTACTCATCCTGCAGTGCCAAAAACAAACTGTGGCTTCGCTTGATGGAGAGCAGAGTTTGTCATTACAGAGAGTGTTGACTCATTAATCTCCCATAAAACATAAAACCAGAGTAGAAAAGAAAATCATAAATAATATGTCTTAAAGGGGTCATATAATGCTGCTAAAAATAACATTATTTTGTGTATTTGGTGTAATGAAATGTGTTTATGCGGTTTAAGGTTCAAAAAACACATTATTTTCCACATACTGTACATTATTGTTTCTCTGAAAAGCGAGGTGTGCTCTGATTGGCCAGCTATCCAGTGTGTTGTGATTGGCCGAATACCTCAAGCGTGTGACGGAAATGTTACACTCCTACCATACTGTGATGCCCTGTCCGGCCGGAGCGACGAGACAAAAACATTAAAACCCATTATAAACGAGGCATTTGTTGCATCCAGTGGGGACATAATTACGGATTATAATGACTTATACTGTCTTTTTATGCGGTGCGTTGCATCGCGTCGCTTGAACATAAAACCATGTCTGCATTTGTGATCGGAGAAATTACAAACAACAAGTGCTACTCTACACTGCTCAAAACTCGCGTTTGAATCGTCAGTGGCAAATTCTTTAAATACAAAAAACGTACTTACAGTCTGTGAGTCAGAACAGCCGGCATTGTAGTCTACTCTACCAGGATCAGGAAACAGTCCTCCATAAAATGCGCTGGACACATCTGAATATTTGGGTTAAACTGTTCTGGAACAGTGTTGTAAATACAACTTAACCACTGATTTCTAGTCGTGTCCTCTTTTGGAAGAAAGTAGTTTCGCTTTCACAAAGGAACACAGCGTCACACACGGCGGCCTAGAGTGAGCGGCGGCGGCCTAGAGTGAGC
>NW_015539926.1:606581-609459 GCF_001515605.1 Sinocyclocheilus anshuiensis
GTAGGCGTGGTTGACTCTTAACTTTTATAAAGAATATCTCTTTGGATTTGAGACTTTAGTCTTTGCAACTTTACAGATCTTCTTTATGCACCAAGAGCTTGTAACACTCCAAAGAGAAAGGAAAAGTTGAAATCGCATCATATGACCCCTTTAAGAAATAAAGAGTTTTTTTATTCAAATGGCTTAAGTGTCAAAAAATATATTTGTTGTTGAAGGATATGGAGGTCAGTTATATTTTCATACCCAGCAAGCAGCGCGTCACTCCCGGATAATTGAAAATGGGCAAAGAGGCGGGAGCTGGTTGCTGAAACCACGCCCACTTAGCTCGACGGTGGTGACAGCAGCGGCAATCCCCCTGCCACTCAAGTGGCCATGCCCTTAATTATTCAGAAATTTAAGGCTTAATATAATTTAAACGGATGAGTTATAAAAAAATTCACCCCTCTTACAGTTGTCATGAAGGGCAAAATTAGCTATATAGACCAAAATCATTTTTTGAACCAGGCTGTAAACATGTTTTATTCTGCTGTAAAGTTGGGCATTTTAACATGGGGAGTCTATGGGATTGACTCCCTTTTGCAGCCAGCCTCTAGAGGCCAGTTGACGAATTACAGTTTAAGTCATTTCCGTGTTGGTGTCACGAGAGAGACCGGAAGGTTGCCGCTTGGTTTTCCCTCGTGTCATCATGTTCATTAGTTCCAGGTGTGTCTCGTCTATTCCTTGATTAGTCGCATGATTTAAGCCCTGTGTGTATTCATGTCTAGCATGCTGTCTTGAACGCCAATCCCATGTCCTACGTGTGATTTCCTAGATGTCAATAAAGACAGTTGATTATGATTCTCCTGCGTTTTCCTCGCTCCTCACCGTAGGCACACCGTGACAAATATCCAGTATGCCAGAGCGAATTGAAGAACAAGGGTCAACACTGTAAATACTGACTCATTATATTTTTTTGCCAATAAAAGCCTTTAAAACTTATGATATGCTTATCATTATTTTTCAGTATAACATAGAAACGTGGAAAAATAATCTACAGATACTGTAGCAGCAAACTTTGCAAAACACAATTTATGTCACTGCCAAAACTTTTGTCCATGACTGTATATATTTTAGTATTGGTCTTCTCAGCTTGTGGAAAAGCTGCTTCTGCTGAGCTTTGGTTCATCATGTGACTTTCTCATCACCACCTGATTTTGATGGTTATTAGTGTATTACAAAGATACGAAACAGATTTCAGAACTTCAGTAGGTTGGTATATTAATTATATAATTTAATAAAATATGGTTTTTAGTTGTAAATTTAAGTTAAATCCATAAACCCTAAAATGTTGCTACCGTATTTTTTACGGTAAAATTCTTTAGTATGAATAATATATACAGCTGTGGCCAAAAGTTTTGAGAATGACACAAATATGAATTTTCACAAAGTCTGCTGCTACTGTGTTTTTAGATCTTTTTGTCAGATGTTACTATGGTATACTGAAGTATAATTACAAGAATTTCATAAGTGTCAAAGGCTTTTATTGACAATTACAATAAGTTTATGCAAAGACTCAGTATTTGCAGTGTTGACCTTTCTTTTTCAAGACCTCTGCAATTCGTCCTGGCATGCTGTCAATCAACTTCTGGGCCACATCCTGACTGATGGCAGCCCATTCTTGTATAATCAATGCTTGGAGTTTGTCAGAATTTGTGGGTTTTTGTTCGTCCACCCGCCTCTTGAGGATTGACCACAAGATCTGGGGAGTTTCCTGACCATGGACCCAAAATTTAGATGTTTTGTTCCCCGAGCCACTTAGTTATCACTTTTGCCTTATGGCAAGTTGTTCCAGCATGCTGGAAAAGGCATTGTTCATCACCAAACTGTTCTTGGATGGTTGTGAGAAGTTGCTCTCGGAGGATGTTTTTGTACCATTGTTTATTCATGGCTGTGTTCTTAGGCAAAATTGTGAGTGAGGCAGTGAGCCCACTCCCTTGGCTGAGAAGCAACCCCACACATGAATGGTCTCAGGATGCTTTACTGTTGGCATGACACAGGACTGATGGAAGCGCTCACCTTTTCTTCTCCGGACAAGCTTTATTCTGGATGCCCCAAGCAATCAGAAAGGGGAATCATCAGAGAAAATTACTTTACCACAGTCCTCAGCAGTCCAATCCCTGTACCTTTTGGAGAATATCAGTCTGTCCCTGATGTTTTTCCTGGAGAGAAGTGGGTTCTTTGCTGCCCTTCTTGACACCAGGCCATCCTCCAAAAGTCTTGGCCTCACTGTGCGTGCAGATGCACTCACACCTGCCTGCTGCCATCCCTGAGCAAGCTCTGCACTGCTGGTGCCCTGATCCTGCAGCTGAATCAACTTTAGTAGACGGTCCTGTCGCTTGCTGGACTTTCTTGGGTGCCCTGAAGCCTTCTTCACAGCAATTGAACCTCTCTCCTTGAAGTTCATGATGATCCGATAAATGGTTGATTTAGGTGCAATCTTACTAGCAGCATTATCCTGGCCTGTGAATCAATTTTTGTTCAAAGCAATGATAACTGCACATGTGTCTTTGCAGGTAACCATAGTTAACAGAGGAAGCACAATGATTTCAAGCACCACCCTCCTTTTAAAGCTTCCAGTCTGTTATTCTAACTCAATCAGCATGACAGAGTGATCTCTAGCCTTGTCAACACTCTCACCTGTGTTAACGAGAGAATCACTGACATGATGTCAGCTAGTCTTTTTGTGGCAAGGTTGAAATGGAGAGGAAATGTTTTTGGGATTAAGTTAATTTTAATGGCGAAGAGGGACTTTGCAATTAATTGCAATTCATCTGATCACTCTTCATAACATTCTGGAGTATATGCAAATTGCCATCATAAAAACTGAGGCAGCAGACTT
>NW_015539926.1:609711-642851 GCF_001515605.1 Sinocyclocheilus anshuiensis
TCCAATCCCTGTACCTTTTGGAGAATATCAGTCTGTCTCTGATATTTTTTTCTGGAAATAAGTGGGTTCTTTGCTGCCCTTCTTGACACCAGGCCATCCTCCAAAAGTCTTGGCCTCACTGTGCGTGCAGATGCACTCACACCTGCCTGCTGCCATCCCTGAGCAAGCTCTGCACTGCTGGTGCCCTGATCCTGCAGCTGAATCAACTTTAGTAGACGGTCCTGTCGCTTGCTGGACTTTCTTGGGTGCCCTGAAGCCTTCTTCACAGCAATTGAACCTCTCTCCTTGAAGTTCATGATGATCCGATAAATGGTTGATTTAGGTGCAATCTTACTAGCAGCATTATCCTGGCCTGTGAATCAATTTTTGTTCAAAGCAATGATAACTGCACATGTGTCTTTGCAGGTAACCATAGTTAACAGAGGAAGCACAATGATTTCAAGCACCACCCTCCTTTTAAAGCTTCCAGTCTGTTATTCTAACTCAATCAGCATGACAGAGTGATCTCTAGCCTTGTCAACACTCTCACCTGTGTTAACGAGAGAATCACTGACATGATGTCAGCTAGTCTTTTTGTGGCAAGGTTGAAATGGAGAGGAAATGTTTTTGGGATTAAGTTAATTTTAATGGCGAAGAGGGACTTTGCAATTAATTGCAATTCATCTGATCACTCTTCATAACATTCTGGAGTATATGCAAATTGCCATCATAAAAACTGAGGCAGCAGACTTTGTGAAAATTAATATTTGTGTCATTCTCAAAACTTTTGGCCACGGCTGTATATATATATATATATATATATATGTATATGTGTGTGTGTGTGTGTGTGTGGATAGTAGGATAGTAAAGCCTGAAATTTTTGACATTGTGGGGACTGGCCTGCGGTCCCCAGAAGGGAAAAAAATTATTAAAAATAGTAAATGATGTTTATCTGAAAGTGTAACAATGCAAACAGGGTTTCTGTAAGGGGTAGGTTAGGGTTAGGGTTGGTTAGGGGATAGAAAATATCGTTTGGACAGTATAAAGTCTATAGAAAGTCCCCACAATTCACAGAAACAAACATGTGTGTGCGTGTGTGTGTGTGTGTATAACTCAAAGTTACTAATACAGATACTCAATGGAAACCGAAAACAGCAATAAATTATCAGCAGGAAAACACACAGGACATCAGTACATTGAATGTTATTAAAATATGCAAGAACTGTTTTCAGTTAGAAATTCATTTTAGTAGACATTTTAGTATTTTTCATAAATGCAAATTATATTTATACTATATTATTATATTTCCTAATGACTTTCTAATAGCTGAATCATAGCTGCAACAAACTCATCTGGTCCACATGAAATTACTAAATAGCATCCTTATTAATAAAACTTTTAAGCTATCTTAAAACAGCTTAAAAGAATGATTAAATTCCCTCGTGTTTTTAGAATATAGTTTTTTAATTAAGAGTAAATGTGGTTACATAGCCTAAGTTTTTTTTTCTTTCCTTTCTTTTTCTTATTTCTTTTTTTTTTCTCCAAAACATAACTTGCAAACACTATATAACTTATGGACAACATAACCAAAGACATCTATGACTATATCTATAACCACAATTACCACAAGGAAGTGAGTTCACTTGTCTTTCTGACAACCGCAGTTCTTAATTCACAGATCAGATTTTTTTTTCTCTCCTTTATGTATTTATTCATTTATCATCATTTAATTTGTAATCTGTTTATGTATAACCTCCTTCTATTAATTACTACTGTTTATACTTTATTATATTTCAAAATAACACCCTCTCTCACTTCTCACTCTGCCTCACTGCGGCCGTTTTTACGTGCGTGATGTCATTTCCTTCCAACATGGCGCAGGCAGCAGGTCGCTGATGGAAAACTGAGGGATTTACCCCACCTTCTGGCTTTATTTATGTTTCTCTATTGAGGGCACCATCCGCCGGAGAAAAGCTCAATCATACGGGAATATCTAAAAATCACGGATCCAGCCTCCATTGGGACAGGTTCTCCTCGCCCCGTCGCAGCGCGTCATGTATGAAGGCAAAAAGACGAAAAACATGTTTTTAACCAGAGCTTTGGAAAAGATCTTGGCCGACAAGGAGGTGAAAAAGGCTCATCACTCGCAGCTGCGCAAAGCCTGTGAGGTGGCACTAGGTCAGTATGATTTCGATGCGTTGATCGCGGTGTTTTAGATGTTTAAGATCTGCATGTGTGGCTTTAATCCTACCGGTAATGAAACAGAGCAGCTTCAGATAGCTCCATGAATCCAGCAGCATTGCGGAAGTTATTCTCATTCTACCTGAAAAAACGCCTCGATATGTTCTTTATAGCATGAAATATCGATAATTATGCGCTCCTGGCTTGAATAAATCATATTTAGTGCACGTACGAATGAGGAAACAGGTAAAGGAAAGCAGGAACTGACTGGGCGAGTTTGTCCTCTTTGACAGGAGCTTGAGAAAGCCCCTTCATACATACCATCATACATAAACTATTCATGTTGAATTACAGAATCATTTTATATGCTTTAAAAGCATTTCGAATTCATTTGAGTGTCACTGACCATGTTTTTCTATCATTAACGTTATATGTAAAGACCCCACCTGTCATGTTACAATCACGTTGACGTTTGAGTTTTGCGTACAGTCTGAGCTTCTTATACGAGACTACAGCGTGCAAACTAAACGGTCATGTCGTTTAAATTCGTACAAAATCAGTGTTGTACTATCCTCAATTCCCCCCAATAACAATGACTGGGCAAGATGGAGAGAAACGCAAGACGGAGATGTTTGTTTGCATTGGTGTTGTCGCATAATTACTTAATTATCTTTAAATAAGACGAGTATATATGCTGACGGAGGTTCAACTTTATAAAAATGTGTAGTAACGATGCGCAATTATTGTGCCTTGCAGTCACAGGCTCCGCCGAGTTGTTCATTCAAAACGGCTCTTTTGAATGATTCACTTGAGCCGATTGGAACGCGTTTGGATCACTCTGCTGTGAGCTGGAACATTTGACGCAAACTTCATAACTTAATCAATACATAATTAATAAACAACTACGTTTTGTGACTAACTATGCATTTCACTATACAAAAAGAGCGGGTAAAATGCGCACGGGCGCACTTTTCAGTGATGACTCAAATGAGTTTGTGAATCGGTTCATTTGAACGAACTGCCCAAAAGAACCGATTTGTTTAAATGAATCAGACTAGTTCGCGATGGGCGTAACGGAAGTGTTGTTTGCAGGATAGGGGTTGTGCTAGTCTATAAGGATTTGTTTGGGATAAGGTGAATGTCTCTACCTCTGTCATGCATGTCTCATTATCAGTGGTCAATAATGCATGCACGGTGGAAGTTGAATTACAGTGCATTATTAAAGGGGGAAGAAAGCAATGGCTTCCAGGCTCTTGACTGGAATCACATGCACCGTGCATTGTGCATGCAGAGTCGTTGGTTCAGCTTGCTTTACTGCATTGCAAACTGTGATTTTTACAGTTAGTCTGTAAAGCAATAGGCACAGAGATGTGATTTTATTAGGAATGGGACACTTTGATCTCTTTGAAACGTATAGGAAGCATCGCGTATTCAGAGAGGCTGTGATTCAATTCACGTACAAGAAGATACGAAGATTTAAAAGACAGTCAAATGGAGTGGTAGAAAGTTTCATCTATTTCATGCCGCTTGGCAAACATAGGGAAAACTGTCAACCCTTTCTCTCTGTGCTGGTTAGTGAGTTATTTAGATCATATCTAGTGAGCTGTGTTTTTACACCACTAAGACAAAGTTACCAGCGCAGGCCTATCCTCGCAAATCTGGTCTCTGGCGACTTAAAAGATGAGACGGGCTTACTCTGATTGCAAAGGACTGATACATGCAACCACGTTTTGCAAAATTGTAAAATGGGCATGTGGCTAATAAATGTAGTTAATGGTTAAAGAATGTAATTAGCTACCAACTCGGTTTGTTTATTTATGTTCATATCCCTTATAAAAAAGCATTTGTGGTAGACAAATATATTGCTTTTCTGCTGAACAGCAAAGGATTTATGGTCCAGTTTTGCATGCATTTGGCATTTTGCTTTGATGTCCGAGTTATGACAGCATCTGTCAGTGAACTTTAGAGAAATCCTGTCGTAATCGTCGAGCCACAGTTCATTTGTCACACTGGAGGGGGGCACATGCCTCACTTGAAGCTGTGAACTCTGGTTTCATCTCAAATTTGTAGCATTCCCGCAGTTCCCATTGTGAATATATATTGAGAAAGTAAGTTTGTATATCTTGGAAAATGATTGGTATTTCTGTAATAGAAGTCTAGAGATAAGTATTGCTCAGATGACTCAGAACAAATGGTTCACTAAAAGGCTATGAGTGTAAGGTGTTTGAAATATTATTCTTTGCCGATACAACAAGCACACTGTTCTCATGCTAAGCTGTTCTTTAAAGTAAATGTATGCTTTGGGAAAATAAGCCTTTAAAAGAAATGTGATGGCTTAAAGGGATAGTTCACCAAAAAATGAAAATTCTGTCATCATTTGCTCATGTTGTTCCTAACCTATGACTTTTGTTCTTCTGTGGAAACACAAAAGAAGATATTTTGACCAGACAATATTATTCGTGACCAACATTGACTTTTATTGCATGGACAAAAAACGCTGAAGTATTTCTAATAATATCTTCTTTTATATTCCACAACATTAAGGAAAGTCATATCATTTTAAGGAAACATGGATGAGTAAATAATTTTCATGTTTGGATGAACTATCCTTTTAAATATCTGCTTTGTATGCCAAAGAAGTCATGAAATACGTGAATGTGAGTGTTGATATTTTCTGAATGTGAATATGGATTTCTTAATGACAGCCTAGATATAAGGAGAGTTTCCTGTCCCTTAAGCACAATAAATACTTACAGAGCAGGTAAAACAAGTTCATCATTTTCTTTTTCAGGCAAGACTTCTTCAGTTCAGGCTGAATAGACAGGACCCCGGGGCTGAGTCTGATCCTTTTTTTCTAACCGCACACACATCGACCTTAACCAAACTCTTTTGAGCAATCAGGGGACCTCTTGCAAATGCTCTAGTTTGTCGTGTAGATTCAGGTCTTGAATATTTTGAATGGGCTTGTGGTGTCACTAGGGCTGGGCGATATAGCTAAAAATGTATCAACGATATAATGTTTCATATCGTTCGGTATTGATAATTATTGACATATTTTATAACCTTTTTTAAAACAAAGAGCAATCGAAAGAAATGTTTAAATTTAACCACTGTATTTTTAAATTAACCCAGTTTATTGAGACAAACAACAAATATTTTTAGTTTTAGCAGTCAAACACACAATAAAAATTAAACAAATATCTCATTTCTAATGTTTTATATGCAGATTAAGATATAGGTCTTAAGGAAACTTTTGTCTTGTCTCCCGAGGCCACAGGAGGGCGCAATGAGCAAAATAATGCAGCACATTTAAATTGTCAATGCAAGGAAATAACTATAAAAAACCGTGCATTACGTCTAAATTAACTCATGTAAATCAAATATAATTTCGTAAAAATTGCATAAACAATTATGAACAAAACAGCATCATGTATTTATGCATTGGTTAATACAAAGTGCCGAATCGCCCATCACGCAGATTGCATTTAAAAACATAAGAGACGCAGTGAAAAGGAATAAACCTCCACAAATTCGTGACGTGTTTAAACCGTTTTAACTTTGCATGGCTACATCTCTTGTGTGAGACACGAGTGCAGCAGTTATATTTATCCGTCTAAAAAAGCTGAATATGCATCTGTGTGAATGGCTTGGTTTCAGTTTTCACCTAATCAAGATCTTCTCCGTATTGAGCTTCTATATTTCTCTAATATTTTGAATGAATAACGCAGCAGCGGCGCGTCTCGTGGGCTGGACTAACAAAACATTCAAATGCAACAACGTCATTATATCATTATCACCGCATCTCGTGCACCACTGATGACGCTCCCTGGCGCACTCCTGACATTCAAAAGCAAAAGTTTATTTTAAATTCGACTAATATTAATTTTCGAATTTTTTTAATATCGTTATCGAAGAAGGTGTACCGTCGATAAATATTGATACCGTTTTATCGCCCAGGCCTAGGTGTCACTATCAAAATATTCCTGATTTTTTTTTTTTTTTATTCACATTAAGGATTTTATTAAAGTGTAATGGAGATACCAAAACTCAGCTCCCGACAAAGTCCAAGGTTTTTTTTCCAGGAATGTTGAGTAATACTTGGTTGTTGTTGTTAAATGCTTTAAATCGCGAAGTGTGTGAATTTCCAGGTTTTTGTTTTATTGTCTTTTTAAAAAAATATAACTGTTTGGATCAGGATTGTCATAGGTAACTAAAATTAAAACCATAAAAATGTTATTTAAAAACAAATTTCATTTTAGCTGGTTGCCAAGAAAACATTTCTAATTTTTCCTCTAATTTAACTTGATATATTAAAATACCTAAAACCGAAGAGAAAAAATTATGAAACAATGTAGACATAGTTAAAAAAGAAAATAGTAATAAAAAGGCGCAACAAAATTTCTTTCACTAAAATTAAAATGAATCTGAAAAAAACAATTTTTTTTTAAGCCAATTCAGAATATTGAAGGGATAGTCCACCCGTAAGTGAAAATTCTGTCAACATTTACTCACCCTTTATGTCATTCCAAACCCGTAGGACTTGCTTTCTTCTGTGGAATGTAAAATAAGATATTTTGAAGAATATTGGTCCCATTCATTTCCATAGCATAGGGTGAGTAAATGATGACAGAATTTTCATTTTTGAAAGTTTGTGAATAACCAAAGGTTGGTGAAGTGTTTATAGAGACCTTCTGTAAATTTTGTTTCTTCAATATTCATTTTAAACAAAATCTCTCAAGGATCTCAGTCACCCAGTCACTGCTTCAGAAAGACTGTATGATGTTGCATGTGACATAACATCTGTTTCCCAGTTCACCTGTTCCTGACAGGTATAAAAAAAACCTTCCTTCCTTTTGGGTCCTGACTCCATGGGCTATGGCAGTGCCTGTCGTGTCTTGGCAAAATAGCCCATATCTCACGGAAACACAAGTTTAAAGCCTGTACTATCACAAAAAGGCTAATTGTGATTCATTAATGTACTCCCATTGTTTTTAAGACACCTGTGCAGAAACTGAGAGTAAGCCGTAAGATCAGGTGTCCGCATTTATTATTTAGCTTTCAGACTGGTCGTATATTACTCACGCCTTGTAACACTTCAGGTGGTTTCGAGTCCTGTTGGCACCTGTGCTATTCATCATAAAAAGTTTCTTAATGGCCCAAAACAAGGAAGAAGTTTAAAGTGATGTTCAGATCCCAACTAATAAATATCATAGCATTCTGAGTTGTATTTAGAGGCATAATGTACAAGTTTAAGACTCACTAGGGTAGTGCATTAAAAAAGCTGCCAATTTATGTTCTTGCAGTTTTATGTTTTATGCTCCTGTCCGTTTCTCGTCACTATAAATGTCCTCTGATTTTTGGTTTCTTCTAAGAACGTAGATGGAAAATGGTTTTCTCTGATCATTTTTGAACTTTTTAGTGCTTTTTAGGACACATGATTGCATGTGTGCATGGGTTCCCTTAATAAAGAAAGTGGAATTAAATGCGTGTGCAGTGGCTGTCTGGCTTATCCCAGCTCTGCTGGTGAGGATTGTTGCTTTGCTGCACACATAGTTGAACGAGGTGAATTAATTTAATTTTGTGGCCCTGGGTTTATTGTTAAGATGGAGGGTAAATCTTTGCACAGGTGTCTGGAAAGGTTCAAAAAGATGGAACATTTCTGTTATTAAGATGCAATCTCACAGGTTGCAGACCCCGCCAGGGTACGCCGTTCTTCTCATTCCCCAAAACCTGTGCCAGAATTACCACCAAAGCCCTGCACTTTAAGAAAAGCCTGTAAAAATAGGACACAATGTACTGTTAATATGAAGGAATTTTGTGTTTTGAGGTGTTTTACCCGTATTTTAAATTACACATTGCATGGTGTTGTTTTAGGTATCTTTAAGTATCTTTTCTATTTTTCCACAGATTTTGTTCTTACAGTGTGGCTGTGCAGGGCATTAAAACAAAATTGGCCATTTAATATAAAAGATATGGTTTTTGGATGAAAGTCCAGCATCGCTTAGATCTCTTACCAGACACTTTGTTTCATTACTGGCCTTTGTAAATAATGCATCATCTTTCAGTAGCGGTAACTCATTCAGCCTCTGACAGGCGCTGAATTAATCATAATTCTGCCTCAAGCTAATGAGAGACAATACCATTTGACTCGTCATGTCTGCCCAGAGTCCTTTTGCGTGTTTATGAGATCATACAGCAGTTACATTGAGAGTTAGGGATGCTAGAGGAGTAGGTGGTTATGGAAACTTTAGGTTGATACTAAACTTGTTTTATATCGCCCTAGAGTAAAGATATTGAGATATATGATATAAGATATATGCATTTTAGTCATTTTGATGCCTTGAGTTTTTAATTTTGTTGACTTTTATCACAGATAGACGCTTTTGGACTGCAAGGTACCAACAAAAATGCCATTGTAACAAATCATGAAATGAATGCCCTATTTTGGCATGTTTATAATATTGGTATGAGCAGTGTTGGGGGTAACGCATTACAAGTAACGCGAGTTACGTAATCAGATTACCTTTTTCAGGTAACTAGTAAAGTAATGCATTACTTTTTTAATTTACAAGAAAATATCTGAGTTACTTTTTCAAAAAAAAACTTTTTCAGTTACTTTGTTTTCCCATTTATTGACTGACAAGTCTCCTGTCCCAATATTGGGAGAAATCGGAAGTGCAGAGGAGTTGTGTGCGCTGTGTGAACATGATGTTACTGTAGCTCTAGACTAAATGTGAATGTGCATTAATTCATCCCACTCACAAAAAACAGATATAGTATTCATCAAAATGAATTACAACAGTGAAATGCAAACTCAGAATATGACGCAAACCTGCAATAATTAAATATGTTAAATAACACAAATGTATCTAATCCCATTTTATTAACCAATGTCTTTGCTGCTGACCTTTGATGATCCAGTTCAACCATACTAATAAGCAAAAATGACTTTAGATAAACTAACAATTGTGCTTCATTGTTTTTTTATTGCTGAAGAGTGTTGAACCTTCTCCTGCGTTCTGCTGTACAGACGTGAATTTACTTTTCCTTCAGCTTGAGGTTTATTCATTACACTTTTTGGTGTGAAAGGGCTTTTACATTTGCTATAAATATAACTTCTTATATTAAAAACAATCAAGCCCAGCTCATATTTAAAAAGTAACTCGAAAGTAACGCAAAAGTAATGTAACGCATTACTTTCCGTAAAAAGTAACTAAGTAACGTAATTACTTACTTTTTTAGGGAGTAACGCAATATTGTAATGCATTACTTTTAAAAGTAACTTTCCCCAACACTGGGTATGAGTATGATGTGTTTTGTGTGTAGGATCATGACAATTTAGGCCAACACATAATTAGTAATGTACAGAAACATTTTTTTTTTTTTACCAAAATACAGAAACGGTCATGAGGCTGACAACTGAAGCTGAAAATAAAGTTTGGGTAATTATTGGGTAATTATATTTGGGTATTTGAACTATTTATTATGTTCAGGGTTTCAGGTGATAAATTAAACCAGTCATATTTAAGTTTTTCAGCAACTAGCCGCCTTTTTGATTTTTCGGCCGAACAAATTTTACATAGGCCTATTGATAGTTTAGCATCAGTATTGATCATGGTGAAGTGCATCCATACTGCTGACGTGATTTGTGCCTGAAATAGGTCAAAATGTGTAATCAGAAGCACTAATAAAACGTAATTGATTTTGGACCTCTAAATAGGGATGTGATGGTGAAGAAATGTTCACACCGGTATATAAACTTGCGACAAAACTGGTATTACAAACCAGTAAACAAAACCGGGGCTTTGGACACTTTCACTTTTGAATTCACGATTTTGGTGTCACGTTTTACAAGAAAAGAAATGCCTGTTGGACATCTTTACATCTTTCACTTTCTAAGACTAAAACGAATACTTGAAAATGGATTAATTATTATTCTTAAAGGGTTAGTTCACCCTCACCCTCATGTTGTTCCAAAGAAAACAAAAATAATGACTCTATTCAACATTTTGTCTCTTCCGCGTCACCCTGGCGCCATTTTGGAGAGTATCCACTGAACGTAAACAACGTATCCACATGACGCATCTGACACAGAATAGCATACGTTGTTTACGTTCAGTGGATACTCTCCAAAATGGCGCAAGGGTGACGTGGAGGAGACGAATTGTTGAACAAAGTCGTTATTTATTTATTTATTTTTTGCACAAAAAGTATTCTCGTAGCTTCGTAAAATTACGGTTGAACCTGATGTCACATGGATTATTTTACCGATGTCCTTAATATGTTTCTGGACCTTGATCATGTAAGGATCCTTGCTGTCTATGGGAGGGTCAGAGAGCTCTCGGATTCCATCAAAAATATCTTCATTTGTGCTCCGAAGATGAACAGAGTTCTTACGGGTTTGGAACAACATGAGGGTGGCTTATATAACGTTTATTGACAAAAACGAAGAAGATGAGGCATGGTGTACACCACATGCTGTGTTATATATCAACTAAATTACAGAAAGTTTAGGAAACATAAAGGTTTTTCCGCATTTTGTTTTGGAAGAATATTTTTGGTTGCTGAAATTTCAGTGCATCACTGTTGTTAATGATTTTCACGTTTTGGGCAATAACCAAAAATGGCCAATTTGAAAAATCTATAAAATTTTTGCCTCAATCGCCATTTTAAAATACTCCAATTGGCATTTTGTTCCATTCCATTGCACTCCACATTGAACACATCTAATGCAATTGGTTCCAAAAAATGTGTCCAACCAGGGTCCGGTGAACTAATTTCACTGATTTTGATGTAGAAACCACGTTTGCAGTGTTCTTTTTGTTTCAGAAACTATGGCTTGTTAAACAGTGGAGTAAATCCATGCGGTTACACATGCATGCACTTGTTGTCGCAGTGTTGGTGTGACTAGTTGGCAGGGCTACACCAGGGCCACCCTCACGCCCCACATGTTGCGTTGTCCAGACAACCTCCCTCAGCATTTCCTGTGCCGAGCCTAAATTTAATTACAGCTAGGTATTTTCTCTTTCTCCTACACAATGCGACTGTCAATGGTCCAATGCTCCCTCCTCAAGCACAGAGGACCTGAGCCGGGTGTTTATCTCTGCGGGTGAAAAGAGCACACTGCCTCCCCTTCCACTGGGGCTCTGCTTTTTCGAAGCGTTTGTGTTTGTGTGTGAGAAATGGTTTGTGTCTATTTGGTGGGCGGATGCTTGATACTTCAACTGTGGGCTAAATTGATACATTATGCAAACTTGTCTCTGATGTTGTTTACCTTCCATAGACAGAATGCCATCATGACAGTATCATCAAGGAACCAAGTGCCAAATAAAACAGTGTAAGGTCTCTAAAAAGCTACCTGGTCTTGTGCAAGAAGAGAAGGATAAAGGTTTACAGGCATCGCTTTTTTAAATTGTAGCGTCTCATGTTTTGGTTTGGCTAGAATGTTCTAGTCAAGTATGCAGACATAAATGGCAATGCATTGTAATATATATAATATATACTATATACAGTGTACTATATATACTATAGATGTATACAGTATATACAGCTATTTCTCATGTGTTCAAGTCAGCTTCTGTATAGCACCTTTTATGGTTAACACCTTTATTGACAGGTGGAGCCCAGGTGAAAAATGTTTCAGGCTTGTAACCTGACTCAATTTAGATTCAGATCATATTTTAAGGGACAGAATCACTAAACAAAAACAAGTTTGTCCGCATGGTTGTGTTCACTTAAAGCCTTATCTAATAATTGGCCAAAAAGATATTTGCAAGGATTATATACACTATCGTTCAAAGGTTTGTGGTAGGTAAGATTTACAATACAGTAAAAATGATAATATTTTATACATTAAAATATGTATATTAATATAAATTTACAATTTAACATGCATATTTTATATTTTTATGCAATTTAAAATGTAATTTATTCCTGTGATGGCAAAGCTGAATGTTCAGCAGCCATTACTCCAGTCTTCAGTGTCACATGATCCTTCAGAAATCATTCTAATATGCTAAATTTGGTGCTCAAGAAACATTTTCTTATCAGTGATGAAAACAACAGCAGTTGTGCTTAACATTTTTGTGGAAACCATGATAAGTTTTTTCCCCGTTTCTATTCTTTGATGAATAGAAAATTCAAAGTTAACTTTTTGTAACAAAATATAATGTAGCTTTTGATCAAATTAATGCATCCTTGCTGAATAAAAGTATTAATTAAAAAAAATCTTACTGACCCCACACCTTTAAGTTTGAACAGTAGTGTACACTGCCAGACAATTGTGGGGCAGTACTCTCTAATGTACACATCTGTACACATTAAGGCACAAATATGCATATTTCTGGGAAGATAAGGTACAGTAGTGTACCCCTAAAGTTTTTTTTTTCCTTAAATGACAGGTTTAAGATCAAAATTGTACGTTCACTTGCTTCTTGTCTTAAAAACAAAAAAGCCTTATGATTTTCAATGACATTAGTTCTGCAACACATCTAGGTGTTATAAATGGAAACCCACCCATAAGAACTTGAGCCTTCAGATTCCTAAACTTGTCTGCCGGATTTATTCATTCTCGAAAATACTAGGTTTGTAAGGCAAGAGGAGTTCATTTAAATAGTTTATCTGGTTGTCGAGTGTGCCGGCGCGGTGTGAATGTGTGTGCTTTGAAATGGTAATGCATCTGTAGGAGTGAAGGAAAAAATGCACCACTGCTCTCAGGTAACATTAGTCACCGTTGAGAATGGGATCGAGATTGGTTGGGAAGCTCTAATGGTTTTGGTAAATGTCACCTCTTTTAAGCAGATTTACGACTGGCTGTCTATGCTCAAATCACAATGTGAACTCTTATGATCAAGTAAGGATCAGCCCCGTTCCGCCTCTGTCTTTCAGTCCTGGATCTGGGAACGTGTGTATCCACCCTACCCTTTGACTGGAGGAGATCAAGTGGGCAGCAGATCAGAGTTTTCCAAGGGCCGGAGGGACTTGGATGCAGACGTCTCGTGAAAGAAGCTTTGCTTGGATGTATCCGTGTCTTGGCTCGAGAGTTGCAGAGTGATTCCACATGAGAAAGAATGAAGGATGAGGCGAAGAACGCCCTAATAAGACCCCACCTTACACCGTCTACTTGGACTCCATTTGCACACCCTCTGGCTATGCAAACCGCTTCTGTTTGGTTTGTCTTGCAGTCTGCAGTCATTGCATTAGTGTGCGCGTGTTGCCTTGGTGTTGATCACATGGTGTACTGCACAACTCCCAAAGGACCCTACTGTTTATCTTTCCCCAGTGTTGGAGCTGCAGCATGTGTGTACTGCAAAACATGCCACCATCTGCTTTTTGCTTAATTGATGGAACAAACCGGCAACTGGAGACTGAATTAGCTCTGAGAGTTGTTTACCTATGTGAAGGTGTCTCAGAGCAGTCGTCTCGATTCCACCATGCTGTTGTCTAAACACCAAAGCAGGGTACCAATAAGCAAGCATATACATATTTGACTTTGGCAATCGAGATCCAGAGCAAAATAGCAATATGCAATTACAGAGCTCCCCTGCAATTATTGCTAGTATGAAGGAGAGAGACTGTCAACAGTCTGGGCTTTCTGCTGTCCTGCCGAGTGAAACTCCCCGTGGTGTTGCTGTACCGAGTGACATGTCACGGCATGCTCTCGGCCCACTGTATGCACCATGAGTGAAAGTCAAGCTATTTCTCCTTTATTAGAGTTGCGACACACCTCCAGACCTGATATATTCTCAGGTAGAGCAGGGACATCTTTGACGACAACGTGTTTGGCATTTATGAAGTCCCATGCAGGCCCAACATTCCTGACCAAGTCAGTTTCTGTTTTCTGTTTAAGCAAAGACTCTCTTTAATGTTGGACCTGTGGCCTAGCGGTTGACACACGAGTCCCCACAAGTTTAGACTTTATGAGCAAATTGGCAATGAGGGTTTGATTCCAGAGGTTTTATAGTTAAAAAAAAAACTATTAAATCTATTAAAAGTGAACAGGAAGCAAATTGGGAGAGAGAGAGGGGGATAGGATCGGGAAAGGTCTGCGAGCTGGGACTCGAATTCGGGACACCCGAAGTACATGTCGGCTCACTGCCCATAAGGCTATTGGCGCTGACATGTTTTATAGTTCTGTCACTCCAAGTCATTTCCTGTCATCTCTCGATTATACTATCAATAAAAGTGAATGGTACATTGATACCAGTTTTGTGACTGTATTAAAAATAGTTTTCTGTAATTGAAAAAAAGCTGAAATGGAAAATAAAAATAAAAAACTTAAACTTATTTCAGTTAATTGATTGCCAAGGCAATGTATAATTTGAAACAATAAAATTACTAAACTAGAACTTTTGAAAATAATTGAAATAAAGCTGTTAAATAAATATAAATATTGAATAAAAAATGCAACTTCAATTAAATTAAAAAGCTATATATAAATATAGCTTTAAAAAAACTAAAATGACAAGCACATCAAATGACTGAAACGTGTTAAATTACTAAAATTGAAATATAAACTGAATATAAAAATAAAAGCTAATTCAAAATAATAATCAATACTATAATAGTAGATATTGATACAGATTGGTGCCATATCAGTTATCAGTTATTTTTCTGTATTTTTACATTCAGATTATCTTTAACGTCCTCTAATGTTCACTTAAAGTTAATCTGTAAAAAAACTATTAATTTAATAACTATTAACACTGATAAATCATCAAATCTCAAAACGAATGTTCATTTTTATACAGTGCGGCTTTGTAATGTTGCAATGACTAAATTCACTTTTATTTACAGTTTTAGTGTTTTATTTATCATTTATTTTAATAAAATACTTGTCATTGCTAATGTTTTTTTCTCCCTGGAGGTTGTAATCATACCATCAGTTACGCAATTGCTCTGTTAGATCACCCAGAGAGCGAATGAACACGGTCATCCTAGAGCCCCACTGCATCAATTATTGGGTTGCAGGTTTGGTTTCCATTAATTGCGCTAGTGCCATTGCTTTGATTGGAGTGAATCACAGCTCTGTGCGTTTTAGATGATAGTGGCATCATAGTTTGACAATTGTACATTATTTCATCTCGCTGAACTGTCGGCGCATGTGCTTAGAGCACTATTATCTCCGAGCCGCCATCAAACATCGCAACGCATCCAGAGCTAATACATAATTCATGCTGGATATGAGTGTTTATTTTATCCTAAAGCACAACAGCTTCTGTAACATTCTCTCACAGATGTTTTAATGTATGGCCATGGAAATAAGCTTGTTTCTATGATTTGGTAATTGTTTTTTTTTTAGTTAATTTTGAAGTCATGTAGTTTTGTTCATCCCTATCTAGTAAAACTGTATTGTATCTTTCATATTATCTCTTTCACTGGCAGCTGAATACAGTAGGCCTGCTTGAGTCTATTTATTTTCCCATGACTATGTGGAATACCGTGAGTCCCAGACTAGTCCAGGGATTCGCAGAAGGTCTGGAGGCCCTGCTAAAATCGAGAGGGGACACTGGAAGCGCCTCCTAATGTGGGTCAGTGCGGATTCAGAGTAGACCGCAAGCTCTGTGCCCCTCGTTCACAACACACACATGCATTATATAGATAATTTCATTTGAAACTAGCCTTGCTATCCCATTTGAATGATTTTTAGACCGTATTTGAATTGAGATATTTAAGCCCCACACTGTAGAAATGTATGTATGAAGGTCAATTTGTCTGTCACACTTTGTGTTGGAGATTGTGAATGCTGTGTGGCACAGTCAGATTTCATATCAGTCCTTTGAATCTGATGGTAACTGAAAGAAACTTATTTATGCGGTGTCATAATATGTTGTCCCAACTGTCTGCTCAGAAAGTGTGGGCGCTGGCAATGTTTCAAAATTATAATGGTGCCAACTGTTAGAGTGCACCAGTATGGCATACAGTAAGACTCATCAGATTTTTAAGATGTATAGGATTTGTGTAGCTCATTGAATAAGCAGGCATGCATGGTAGCAAGTTGAATTCCTGTTTAATTCCTTCTTCAGTCCATTAGCAAACAGCTAATAATGTTCTCAAATACAATCTCTTTTATTCAGCATTAATTTGATCAAATTGACTGTGAAGACGTTTATAATGTTACAGAAAATGTAGGTTTCAAATCTTGTTATTTTGATCTGTTTAACTTGTTTAACTGTATTTTTTAGATCAAATAAATGCTGTCTTGGTGAGCGTAAGAGGCTTCTTTCAAACATACACACACACACACACACACACACACACAAAACCTGGCCAAACTATCAAGACTGTGGCATTTATCAAGGTATAGAAATATTGCTTATGGTTGACTGAATTTCTGTTTATTCAACGACACAAAAGACCAACAAATTTATTAAAGTGCCCCTATTATGCCATTTTTACGGTTCCTAATATTGTTTTGGGAGTCTCCTACAATAGGATTACATGCATGCAAGGTCTAAAAACGCTTTTGTTTTCTCAAAATATGCATTTACCATCACCTCATTTTCCAGCGATTCTCAAATGATTCGTTCGAAGCAGTTCAAAGATTCAGTCTCTCTAAACCCCTCTTTTCCGTGAGCCTGCTCTGCTCTGATTGGTCAGATGGCCAAGTCTGTTGTGATTGGTCTACGGCGTACAGCGCATTTCGGAAACGATACGCTTATTTCAATAGTCCTGTATTTTGAACGCTCTATAGAAAATATAGAGCAGTAGAATGACGTGTTTGTGGGCAGGGTCAAGTTGTTCGCGGCCGGCCAATGTAGAACATAGGCGCGCATTATGCAAATGTTTTACCCCGTGACGTGTAACCGTCACGGAAGTGGGATTCGAATTACTAACGACTCGTTTCAGCTGTTCAGTGTCAATTCTTTATTTTGGGAGGCACTTTATTTATCGTGCACTTTCAGCTTTACAACTTTGCAGATCGTTTACATTCACATACAGCTACATTACACACTACATGAAGGGCAATATTGGAAATGGCATAATAGGGGCACTTTAAACAAAAATGATTAAAACAGTTTAATTAATGGATGTTGAATTAATGCATTCCTGTATATTCAATATCACAATACTAATACATTTCTAAAACATTATTAATAAAATTAATTTATTATTTAATAACCGATACAATTAGGGCTGGGCGATAAATCGACAACGATCATTATCACGATATAATTTTCCTTGATAAATCGTCATCATTTACCATGGATTTACTGTACTAACATTAAGAGTTTGATAAATGTTCGATATAATGTTTATGTGCCAAAAGCGGAACGAAAGAGTGCTATTCATTTGAATCGCACCACATGGACCGTTTATCTGCTCGGTTCAAAGTTCAAACGGCAGCGCAGCGCGAGCTCAATAGCGCAAATGCGTTTAGTCGCTGATGAGTCTCGGTAACGCGAGTACTAAACAGCGCTGTGAGATCCATTGTGAAGCGCTTGAATTCAGCGAAGAACACGAATGACTCTGGGATTTAAACTAGTTTGAAGCCAGATAAAACAGCGCTGAGAAACAGGACAAAACACTGTGCACAACATAGGGATGTAACGATTACCGGTTTGACGATAAATCATGATAAAATTCCCCACGGTTAGTATTACCGTTTCATCTTTTAATTATCATTAAAACCGTATTAGATTACCGCGATTTGAACAACTCGCGATAAATAAATACTGTCCAGCATAAAGCACAGTTTTAAGTAACAGTCTCACGTGCGCACAGCATGCAGAGTAGTTTCGTTTTGAGTGAAAACAGTGCGGAAAAGCTGGGAGGTTTTAAAAGAATTATACAAATGAATATATGAATGAATTAATTATATGAATGTACCTCTGAAGGTTCTGACTGTCTTCAGAAACGAATCGATGGCATTTTGTTTGTCATCTTCGCTCAACATTTACATTAGATATTTCAACATGCTATTAAAATGTTGTCAGACAAGTTGTCATTTAAAATCCGAACATTATTGGTAACGTTATTGTTTTAGTGATTATGCAGACAAAAAGTCATTATATTTGTTGTTTGTTGATTTTTAAATATAAAACTGAAGTGATTTATATGTCGGTACTTTTTTAACATCTCCAGCACATTTTAACAATACCGTGATAATACGGATAACCGTGATAATTTTGGTCACTATAATCGTGATAAGAAATTTTCATACCGTTACATCCCTAGCACAGCAGTACAGTCAGAAGGCTTTTCAATCTACAAATTGTCATCATTTACCATGTATTTACTGTAGAAACACTAACGGCACCATAGTATTGTGTAAGAAATGTGAGTATTGGTATCGAATTTTATTATATTATTAATGCAGACATGTATTAAAGGAGTAATGGAATATAATTACAGTATTTTTTGTGATTAAGCTATATAGCGTTTGTGCATTTATACCAAATGTATTTAGGCTACTCAGGGCTCTACAGTGCGACCATTTCAGTCGCATTTGCGACTGAAAACTACTGCGTGCGACTATGAAAAATGTTTTAGGAGCACCAGTGCGACTGACCCGATCATCATCATATTTGTGATTGCGCTCAGGGGAGCTTCAAAGCTTTCTATGTGTTTTTGCAGCGTTGAGTAATGTATCACAGACATATCTCACGAATCCTTTCATAAGCAAAGTGTAGACAGGGTGTAAATAAGAGATTCATTGTGCAGTGTAGAGAGCTTCGTTGATTATAAACGTGAGATCACGATGAACTAAGATGAGTGAGAGCTTTTAATGATTTTTAAGGGAGTTTGTAAATGTGATACTGATTTAATACAACAGTTAAATAGACAATTCTATATTCAAAATTTTATATTTAAAACATTAATCTAATTTTTTTGCCACCTCTGAGCCTCATTAAATGTCTGAAAGTACATCAAGCCACTTTTGTGTTCTTCTGTGCCACCTCTACAAATTAATTTTGTTAATACTGACTTCATTTGATTGGTAACTTATGTTTCTTATTCTACTTGTTCTTATTCTGTCGTTTTAATAAACATTTTTAAAAAGCTTATAAAATATAATTTTTAAAGAATTTGACAAAAGATGACATACTTTTAATAAAGTTAGAAAAATGCCATTACAAAGGTAAAAACAAAATTCCACTGTAAATCACTTTGAGTCAAATATCACCTCGTAATGGGAAGGCTAATTTTTGATAAAATTTTGGATTATTGATTAGAAGCTGCTCCTAAAAGTTTGAACGTGCTCCTAAATTTTTTAAGTTTTAACTAAAAAGAAAAGTAAGCGTAGAGCCCTGCTACTGTTTTTCATACACGTACTTAGAAACCATATAAGTTAAATTTTACCATGGTATTGAGGTGCTATAGGTATTGTTTTAACTGTGGTTATGATCTAAATGTATGCTACTATTAATTAACCAATGGTTAATTAAAAAAAAAAGAACTCAGGCAGAATTATGAAATTTCACCATATAAAACTGAGGTTGCTACAATTTTTACAGATGTTACTCATTTTGATAATGAACATAAATTTACATCTGCATCCTAACTCTAGCTACTATCAAATGTGCATTTCTAAGAAACAAAACATTTAATATTATTAATATTATCAGGCAACACAAACCTGTTACTTGATTTTAAACAATATTACTTATTAGAACATGCAGAACCTACGAAAAAAAACATTTCTATTAAGATATTTATTTTGTTCAGGAAAAATGACTGGAAAAGTGGAAAGAATTAAAAAAATGTGAAGTGTTTGTCATGTTCTGACCATAAAAAAATAAATAAAAAATCTGACTTTAAACTTGAAATAAATAAAAATTTGACATTCATCGTGATAATTATCTATTTTTTGGCCATATCACCCATCCCTTGTTAAAATTATGCACAGAGCAGGTTGTACTGTTGTTGTTGTTTTTTTTGTTTTTTTTGGTGGAACCTCTAGATGGGGTGCTTTTCTGTGAGGATTTTACTTTACTATTCAGCTTTGATGTGGAGGCTGTGATTTGTTTTTCTTGATTTGTTTGCTCAAGCCTTTCTTGAGTCTTTCTCAAGGTCAGTTCACTGCTTTCTCTGAAGATTAGAAAAATAAGTGCATTGAATGGACCTGATGCAATAGATTGAAAGGATCAATTTAGACCAAGGGTGTTTTCAGTATTGAAATTTCAGGTAACACAATACTCGTTGTGGCTCTCTGGGAAATTATCATGTTGCTATGGTTTCCGTGTTTTACCAGGGACAGTCTACCACAAAAACTGATTAAACAGATCTTCATCCTGCACTGCAGTGAACACACGATACTGGCAACGGCTACTTTCGTTTATCAAACCAGTCAGAGTCATAAATTACACAGTAAACTATGAATGGTCTTGAAGGTTATGCAGGATAACAGCATTTCCTTAGACTTTATCGCCTGCCAAAAGTAAAATATAGTAAAAACAGTAATGTTGTGAAATGCATTTAAAGAACTGTTTTCTTATATTTCATATATATATATAATTTAAAATAGCTATTTTCTGTTAATATTTTAAAATGTAATTTATTCCTGTGATCTTCAGTGTCACATTCTAATATGCTGATTTGCTGCTCAAGAAACATTTTTATTATTATCATAGTTGTGTTGCTTAATAGTTTTGTGGAAATCATGATACACTACAATTCAAAAGTATGTGGTGAGATTAAAAAAACTAATCAAAATATAATATTTATAATAAGGTGTCTGTTTAAAATAAATAAATCAAATAAATGTAGCCATGATGAGCATAAGATAATTCTTTCAAAAACATTGAAACATCTTAATCATTCCAAAATTTGACTGGTAGTGTATATTTTTGTTGTTGTTGTTGCTGTTATTTTTGTTGATATTGTTGTCATAATTTATTATTTTAATTTACTCTGAGGTTTATGCAGGCCAACATTTCCTTATCAGTTTATTATCATTAATATTATTAATTTTGTTATTGTTAATAATAATAATAATTTATGTATTTAATATTTGAATTAATTATTTACTAATTGTATTAATATAAACTATTTATTTATATACTTATTTATATTTATTTATATTAGTGCTGTCAAAATTAGCACGTTAACGCTAGGGCTGGGTATCGATTCAGATGTCCCGATTTGATTAGATTTCGATTCGCAAGCTCTCGATTCGATTCGATTCTCGATTTTTTTATTACATTCAGTGAATATAGTTTTAATACAAATGCTATTGATATTTCTAAAAAATTAACAGTAAACATCAGTTTACAAGCCTTAAAAATAAGGTTTTAATAATTTTAGCAGTAGTAGCATTCTTAAGACTGCTATAGTAATATATTCTGACAGTTTCTTAACGTTAAACTAAACTTTTATTTTGACGGGTTGCCATCACCGTGAAGAACTTGCAGCTGCTGTGTATGTGATATGACAGTAGTTTTCTCAAATGAAACGGTAAAATGCTAATGAAGTGACTCTCAGAGCAGCTGGAGATGACATTCGTGTTCATATCATCATATAGTGAGACGGCAGAAGCTGAAAACACCGCGAACGTCATCCGCGTTTTAGTATGTGTGTAGTAGGGCTGCACGATTAATCGCATGCGATATTTAATGCGCATATTGTCAGAAAGCCGGTTCTGTAATCAGCGGTACATCTCCATCACCTTCCCGGAAAAGATAGATTCGCGGCTTTTGAGAATCGATATCGAAACGACGTCATTTAAAAAAACGATTAATCGAAAAATCGAATGATTAATTTTTTTTTAAATATTTAACGCAGTTAACAGAGGGGCGGGGCTAGCGTTGGCCACTCCACTCACAAATGCTGTTTCGGTCTCATTTTTCTTCACAAGAACAATCGTTTATTTAAACGCAGAGCATCTTTATGACCACACCTAACCGAAGACGTTTCAGACGCGCGTTCCAATTTTACCTCAGCGTCAGGCGCGAGTCAAACGAGCGCGGAAATGGTACTGAGCTTGTAGCGCGTGCTCTTCAATTGCACACGCAAATGCGCCAGCGCGTGCTGTAGCCTGTATCATTTCATATCAAATCACGAAAAGAAACTACGAGCATGCAATGTCATAGTTATGTCATCAGTTAAGCCATGAAATCACCAAAAAGGCAATTAAAGCTGCCTTAAAACTGTGCGTGTATGTATTTGTTATATGAGTCACATTTAAGAACATGTCTCTGAAATGCAATTGTTTTCCAAACTGTCCTGGAGCAGCCCAGCACTGTCTCCCTCATCTTACACATCTGATTTAATTCAGATAGTAGAGACTTTAAGACCTGGGTCAGAACAGGTAAAGAGAGATGCGTGTCAGATAGGGTTGGGCCGATCGCCGATGGCTGACAGACATCAGGATTTTGAGCCGGCATCGTGATCTGTATACTTCGGCTAGTTGGTTGTTGGACAACAAATCAGTTAGTAGTGCATCATGACCCGTCTCTGTTTGAAACCTGGCGTAGAAACTAGTGTGTAAATTGGGAAAAAATTGTGATGTTATAGCTCTCTGCTTCCAAAGTGTAGTTAGACCTCTACTGCTAATTTAAAAAATACTAATTATAGCTAATACCAATATTGCACTATGGTCTGAGCCATATACCTAATATTTTTGGAAACACTTGCAGAGTGATGGAGAATGATGTGAGTGTAACAGACACCAGTGCTCGATATTCTGTCCATGTTCAGAGGCAGTTTAGCGTGTTGGAGGGCTGTCTGTCAGCAAAGCGTGTAGATGTCATTATGCTGCTATACTCGTCATTGTTTACTGCCGAGAGGAGGAAGGAGAGTGCTCTTTCTACAGTATTACATTGTTCCCGTGCCGAGCACTTAGTCATTCATGACTGCAGCTGCTCGCTGAGACCAGAGGCTCTTGTTCAGAATAAACATATTCAATCCACACTACTTTGAAAACACCAGCACAGATTGAAGTAGTCAGATATCTTGACCTTTGAGTAACGGCATGACCAACGTGTGTCGGCGCAAAGTGCTTGTACGCTAATGAATCCAGGTGTTAAAGCTGATTTAAAGTCTAATTTATGTAATGTAGAAGCTTTCAGAAGTTTGCAGCGAGTACCTCAGACTCTGGGCTTCTCGTTAGTAAATTTTTTCAACACTCTGAATGCATTTCTGATGCAGTTAATGACTGGTTTCAGAGGAAGAGGTGTTAAAGGGGCCATGCGTAATTAAATTCTTTAGTGTTAGCTGTGAAAATAGCTCTCTCGACAGAATGATGTTCTGAGCAAGCTGTCTGTGTGTTTGGTGTCATTGAGCCCTTATGTTTTGGATTATTAAATATTTTTGCTGATTTAATTTAGCTTTTAACTACCAATAATAATGCGGAATAGTAGAGGCTTACAGTGAAAAAACTTTGCATCATTTATAAATAAATTTGCATCATGCTATATTATATCTTAAAAGCTCTCCTTAAACTCTTGTGTTTCCCTGGCTATGGATGGTAAACAAGTCAACCATCTGTTTAAGTCTGTATCTATAGCTAGCTTTAACTCAACTGCATTAGTCCCTATAGGGTGGGTTATTTATTTATTTATTTTCTTTTTATCACACTCATGTGAATATTTTCTTTTTCTTTTACAGAGGAAATCAAGGCGGAATCTGAGAAATTAAGGTAAGTCGATATCTTAAGCCACACCCCAGCTGTTGAGATATTGAACATGTATTTCAAAATCCCCATTTATTGTTGTCAGCTTCAATGCTTGTAATGCAGCGCTAACATTTTCCAGAGAGTAACCACATGCGGCCCCTTTGTGTTTTGGCTGCTGCCCTGCCCTCATTGTGATTTGTGAGTGTGTGTTCAGTGCCGATGAAAAACACCCCTCACAGCCTGTGTTGTTAATGTGCTTGGAGACCTTTCTGTGTGACTAGGACACAGGAATGAGACGTACTGTGCTCAGGGCTTTCTGCAGGGCCAGGGCAGCTTGTTCTGAGGCCTTTCATCTCAGACGCCTCCTAGGGACAACGTTCATTCACCCTCTACATCCATTAAATTCACAGCTCACCTGTTTCACCCCATCTGTCTTGCTTTCACATCCATGTCCATGTCTTTTGGTGTCTCTTCCCTTTGTTGTTTACAGATTTCTGTTATGAAGTGAAGGAGCACTCCTTTCAAACAATAGATCTATTTTTAGTCCCAGTTTTTAATTAGAACACCATTTATCACAGCAAAACTCTTTGTGATTTTGAATCTTTAACTACACATTGTCATGTGCTTCACAAGTGCTTCAAATGTTTGTTCAGTAACTGACCTGATGGATTCAGCAAGTGATTTGTTTGACTGATTCAAATCCTTTGTCTTTTTTACTTTTTTCTAAAAACAAAAAAAACCTGTTTTTGTAGTTTGTATTTTTTGTTGTTTTTCACACTGAATTTGCTAACTCAAAATGTGAGTTAATATTATAATATATACTAGAATAAAATAATTACACACACACACACACACAAGCATCCAGAGACTCACCGCGCCTTCAAAAAAATCCAACTGAGGTGCGTAGACCAAAAAAAGGTTTCCCAAAGGTGAAGAGCTTGAAAAAAGTCAGCACACTCAAACATCAAAGCATCACAAGCGAGATGAGAACAATATAAGCAATTTACTGAATGAAACAAGGCAAACGTTTCGGTCACATGTTGACCATTTTCAATGCCAAGCTAATTGTTATTAGGATTCATTCCTACAACTTGTTAATTCGTTCCTACGACTTATTAATTTGTGGCCACTGTCCATGTTTCATTAATTTTGTTCCTTAAATAACCCATGATTTAACTAAAATCTATTAAAAACTTCGCACCCGCGAACCGTACCCGAGTCCACTTAAAAGGGGCGGTCTGGGGTACGGTTCAAGTGAACTCTGGTACAGTTCGCTGCTGATGTGAACGCAATCGTACCAAATCACGGAAGTGAACCGCTATTAATGACGTATTATTTTATAAAAATGTGTGTTTATGTGTGTTTCACTCACTTTCCTGTCGAGCGTGACTGACGCGCTGCAAGCAGAGAGCTGTATATCTCATTTCTGTTCACCTTCAGAGTTCTTTAGGGCATTTGCAGTAAGGCAGACATAAGTGCCGTTAAGTACTGAAGCTTTGGAAACAAAACCAACGGTTCAAAAGCATAAATATAAAATTGAAGAGAGCAATGCTACGCATTTTGCTGTCTTCTCCTGCGCCTTTGTTACTAAGCAATGGGGTAAACAGCTGCTGGCCTGATGACGTAAACGAACCGCGGTTCGGACCCAAATAATATAATGTGAACACAGTCCAGCGGGGGCAGGGGAAGGGGGGAGCAATTGAACTCGGGTTCGGACCAAGCAATCGAACCAAGTGTGAAAGCATCCTAAGGCTGCGTTTACACTGGCACAAAAAATCCGATCTTTCGCTCACATCTGACGCAGATCGGAATTTGTTGCACACGTGTAAACACAAAAACCCGTATGAGATCTGATTTTTTTGCATCCACAGAACTCCCAATGCGAGGGCGACACGTTTGCTCATAAAGATTTTTAATGCCGGCGTGCTGTATGCGCTCGCATTTTATTGAGATGGAAACTTTTTATAAGTAAGAAATTGCACATTCAGGAGCTGGTTTTCAAAACCTAAAGCTGCACTAGGTGTACATCACATATTAGCTCAAAAACGTGATATTTTGAGCACTCATGTGAAAATGTACACATAACGTATCAATCGTACTTACAGGTTGTGGTTCCAAGAGCTTGTTAGTCCAAATTAAGAAGATTAGAAGCCAACAAAGCCAAGATTAGAGAAGCAGTCCTTGGTAAAATGGCATGCACACAACAAAAGGTTCGAATTGTATTTCTGTGGTATCCTTGAACACAGCGTCTTCTCAACATGATGTAAACACACTAACTAGTGGAAGTGTTTGTGGGCAGGTCAGACTCGCGGGCAGGCGGGGATTATGCAAATGTGTTACCCAGTGACGTATACCGGTAACAGGCAAAAGATTCAAAAATATGACGACTCGTTAAGGCGATTCAGAATCGACTCTCTTTTGAGAGACAATATCTTTATTTATCATGCACTTTTTTGATTAACAACTTTGCAGATTGTTTTCATTTAAAGATAGCTACGTTATAAACTGCAAAAGAGATATTTTTCAAAAACCCATATGGCCTGCTTTTTAACGCAGTTAACGCAGGGGCGGAGCTAGGGTTGGCCACCCCACTCACAGCTGCTGCTTCTGTCTCTTTTTTTAATGACAAAAATTGCATTTATTTAGATGCGGAACGTCTTCACAAGCACATCAAATGGGAGACTTTTCAGATGCACACTTCAACTTCGCCTCAGCACCAGGTGCGAGTCAAACGAGCATGGAAACGGTACAGGTGACGAGGCAGCTTCAGACAGTAGAACCTCAGTGAACTGCAGTCAGATGAGATGTTGTTAGGCCATATGTCAGTAAAAACTAATTTTCCTGTCCTGTCAATAACTACGTGCGTGTGTGTCAGATCTGCATCACATTCAGTAGCGACAGCTCTTAAAGTAATAGCAGCCAAATAACCTAATAACCCAGCTGCTGTGATGTCTGTTAATCAAAGAACAAAAGAAAAAGAGGAAATCAATAACTTTTGTGGTTTTAAGGATTCCACTGTATTTAATTTAGTGTTGATAACTTTATTCAATTTCAGTATATTTCCTACTTGCTGAAGGGCACAGGTAAATATAACATTTATTATAATGGGTTTATGTGAAGATTGTTTTAAGTTCACTTAAATTAAAAAAAATTTTGATAGCTCTCAATTATACTGTAATGTTGAATGGCTATAGTCAATGGTTAAATACTAGAAGAAAAAAAGCAATTTCATTGAGACATCAGTAGTATTGGTATCAGTGATACTCGCTTTCAGTCATAAAAAAGATACTCCTAAACTAATATTAGGTGGAATTAATCGTGATTAATTTCAGAAAAATGTGTGATTAATTAGTTAATTTTTTAATTGATTGACTGCACTAATTTTAATGTATTTACTGACATTTTGAACAGTTTAATGTGTCCTTGCTCAATAAAAAAAAAAAAAAGGTAATTTATTAAAAAAACATTTACTTCCTCATCCTGCACACATTTGTTGCTGAGATGTCCATTCGATTTATACAGTGTCACATCAGCATTCAGCATTTTTAAAATGTTATTTATTTATTTATTTATTGGACATTTAAGATTTAGAAAATGTCCATTTTTTTCAAATTTACAAAAAAAATTAATTGATAATTAATTGATTCATTTGTTGAAAATGTGAATAAATGCACTTAGTGGAAATAAACATGACAATACACACTAATAGACTTATACGTGTTAACATATGAGAAAAGCTATACAAATTTCAACACATAACCATGCAAAGCCATGTAAAATATAGATGATACACACAGAAGTACGAGCTGGAAAATTCAGCTTTATCTCTTGCCTCATAGTCTTCCTTTGTAAATGCATTACGGTTTACAAATTGAAGAACATTTGAAAATATTTTCTGGGTAGCCACAAATGCTCTCAATAGATCTTAACTTGTATTGAATCTTTTAAAATGGCACTAGATGATTCTCTTCCCCAGATGTTTCATCGTTGTATGATGCTTACGGCACTATTTGTGCTCTGCCTGATTAGCGACTTGGTTTAACTCTACTCTGGAGGGTTTGTTTTGGTGAGGGCCGAGAGAGAAACAGTGAAAGTTCAGGCTAAATGAGAGATGTGTGAGGTAATCTCTGAGCCCGGCGGAGCTCTAGTCTTTTCCCTCGTAGCCTGGCTACAGCTCAATTTATGTCAATTAAAAATATGAGCTGGCTAATCCCTCCACAGACAGATTAATGAGATTGAATGAAGGAGAAGTGAAGAGAGGAGAGGAGGGAGAAAGAGCCGAACCAATGGGAAGAGGTGTATTAGACCGTAGAAGCCTCCCGCTGACTCAGCCTGAGACAAGCCAGCTAACTCATAGCCACAGCAACCCAACACGGCTGTGTATCAGTTAGTAGACATCTGCCAATGGGAAAAGTGTGTACTTTAGAGTAATGTAGAGATTTGGGACTGTTTTTCCTACATATGAGCTGCAAACTTCTAATAAATAGGAACTCTGAATAAATTATCCTTTTAAAAATGGTTCCTTAAAATGAGGCTTGTGCTGCCTGTTCATATTTGCATACAATTAACTTGAATGGATGATATGCATCAAAGCATGAATTCTAGTAAATATGAATTGCGAATGAATGACTCTCTTGATATTTTCAGTCAGAAAGATTCATGAAACAGCCTTGTTTGTGAGTTAGCAGTCAGTCAGTGAATCATTCAGAGGCTTTTGTTTTGACTTTTTGTTTGCGCAGTGACCATGATTCATCATGATTCATGAATCTGCGTTAGATTCGCCAAATGATTTGTTTGTTTCTTTAAAAGAATAGCACTTTCAAGAGCAAGTTTGATCATGAAATAGACTGATTGTTTTTGTGTACAGTTAGCTGGATGGATGATACATGCTAAAATATGAGCTGCAAATTTCTACTAAATATGAATTGTGAAAAAATACACAAATGGTATCATTTCAGTGTGTCTGTCAAAAAGATTCATGAAACATTCTTATGCAGTCTGTTCATTTTTGCATACAGTTAGCTGGTTGGATGATAAGCACTGAAATATGAGCTTCATATTTTTAATACATACGAATTGTTATTTAATTAATCTTTTGAAATAGTTCTTTTTACCGAGTCAGTCAGAAAGATTCACAAAGCAGTCTTGTTTGAAACAAACTCATTCAGTCAGTGAATCACTCCAACAATTTTTGAGCAAGGTCGCAATTTGGGACAATTTAGTACAGTACTTTGTTTTTGCAGTGACCGATTCAGTCCATAATTCAGACTGATGGCTCCTGTGTTAGATTTGCCAAATGATTCATTTGAATCATTAAAAAGAACAGTGATTTCAAGAGCATGTTCACTCATGAAACAGACAGCATTTTTGTTTTTGTGCATAATTAGCTGGATGGATGATAGGTGCTAAATTATGAGCTGCAAATTTCTAATAAAAAATGAATTGTGAATAAATGACTCATTTGAAAGGCCTCTTTTTGATGAATCAGATTCACAAAACAGATTTGTGTTTATAAACTAGCAGTTTGAATCAGACTCATTAAATCAGTAACTCATTCAGAGCTGTTAACAACAGTTGTGAGTCATTTTTCCAATTCAGATTTAACACAGCCGAGATTTGTAATAAATTAATAATGGTAATGTTAAAACAAATCATTTTCATTTTTAAACATGTGAGCTCCAGTTCCCCAAAGGGAAACATTATTTGGGTTTTAATGACACAATGGAACCATAATCAACCATAATATAGCTCATCACAATACTATCATATTTCATATACTATGTAGTATGAATAGTGACTGCATCTTTCTCTTCCACTGCTTTGCTCTCGGTCACATTCTCTTTTTGCAACATGTCCATTTAGTGCTCCACTTTATTCATAATCACTCTCTCTCTCTCTCTCTCTCTCAACTCAACTTTATTCTTTTTATCTCCCCCAACCTCTTCCCTATGTCCCACTGCACTCATCAAGTCATCTTGCTGAAGGAAATCGTAAAGCTCGTCCTAGCTAACACACAGCAGTCCCAGCTTGGCCTGGCACCTCTCCAGATCCATTGCTCATCTCGAGCTGATACAGTGGCTGGATATAAAGCGAGAGTTTGCAGTCTAGGTCACATCCACTGCAGTGTGGATATATAAAAAGATTCAAGGGCTTTCTCCCACTGGCAGAACTAAAGGGTTTTTGTGTATTAAAAAAATAAGAAAGAAAGAAAATTTACAATGTTTTACTGTAATTTAATGTAGGGCCCTTTGAAATCCATTAAATTTTTTTCCCAAATTCTGTTTTTTCCATTTAAATTTTTTTAGACTCTGTTTTAATGGTGAATCAAAAAGCATGTCAAATTAATTAAAATCATGAAACATACACAACAATCATGAACAGCAATTTATTAAAAGTTTAACGAAAATTACATTTTAAGGCCCTCTGAAATAAGTTTTATGTTTTTCTCAAATTCAGTTTTATTTTTACCAAATTCTGTGTTAATGGTTTAATTACATTTTAATAATCACAAGCCTCTCTAATTAATTGATTTTACAAAAAAAATAATGTATTATTATTTATTTATTTTTTATTTTTTTCAGAAATACTGTGTTGTGTATTTACATTTTGCTGGTAAATAAATTCTGGTAAATAATTTTTCTGGTAAATATTCCTTAAAAATAATATTTTAGTAAAATTTGTATTAGTAGTAGTAGTAGTACTATCATTACATTAAGTAATATTTTTGTCACTGTTTCTTCAAGTTAAACCGAACCTTTATTTTGACGGGTTGCTGTGAAGTAGGCTTGCTGTGATAGACGGTGTTGGCGGTGATACCGGTGTTAAGCCGCAACACCGGTTATATCACTTGCCCACCGCGGCACCGTACCCCACCGTCGTTTTAGTTTTTTATAGTAATAAAAGTCATTTAGTTCAGTTAAAGAACAGACACTACAATTAACAGATCACATTTAATTTATCATGTGAGGAGCGAGTCAAGCTGACTGACAAGAAGAGTGAGGTGAGACAGACAAGACGATAGCGGATGATTTAGTTTCAAAACAAAATGCAACAGCGCCCGTTTGGCAATATTTTGGATTTCGAAAAGCCTGTTGACTTTTGCCGTTTACCTAAGGTGATACTGGAAGGTTTTTTTAAACATTCGTTTCTTATTTAATTGGTTCCACAGTGTATGCTGATTTTACTTTGTTTAAACTTTGTGTAATTTGTTTATTTTATTTGACATCAAGGTGTATGCTGTGCCTCCAAGCTTTCTTATTCGTTTTGCTAATAAACATTCTACGTTTCTTATTTATTTGGCTCCACAGTGTTTACTTATTTTCAGTTTTGTATACCTATTTAAACTTTGTGTAAGTTATTTGTTATTTTATATTACGCACAGCCTATAGCATGGTGTATTTTTCTTTTTCTTTTAAAATAAAAGTTCTATGATTTATAGATTTTTAGGCTAAGTGAGTTTGACGTTGTATTTTGTTGTTGCTTGAATTGCATTAAAGCAATTGACGCCGAATTGCCGCTAATTCGAAAGTGAAAGTAATGCAAGCTATTTAAAAGTGAAGGAAAGCAGGAAAAGAGGGAAAACTAAAACTAACTAAAAATTAACAGTTGCTTTACGGCGAATTGCTGCTAATTTGAAAGTGAAAGTAAAATATGTATACTGTCAGCATACTGTGTACTTAAAGGGGTCATATGATGCTGCTAAAAAGAACATTATTTTGTGTATTTGGTGTAATGAAATGTGTTTATGTTATTAACATAGTAGAATGAAGCAGGGTGAGGCTGAAAGCCGTCGAAGTGAAACGAGGCCGCTGAATGAGCGCAACACACAACTCAAAAGCAGCGGAGCTTTTATTATGCCACAGTCGACTGCTTCCGCTCCTTCCGGTCGTGCGTATGTGGGAAATGAAAGCAGCGCTGTTTTATCATACTAGATACATTTGAAAGCTCTGTTATAATGCTACTTTGTGCAGTCGTCACCGGTCTATTAAAACACACAACATATTAAAGCGTCTTTGGTGTTTCCATGTTTTCTACAAAACAAAACCGGAAATCGAGGGGTTATGACATTGGCAGGCGACACAATGACACTATGGACACGGTCCGTGTCACTAGTTAAAATTGCTTATTTCTCTGGATTTAAACATTCTTCGAAACATTTGGAATAAAGTACACAAGTCAGCAAAATATATAACACTGTTCTAGTGATTTTTGGATATTTTAATAAAAAAATCTTACATATTGTGCCTTTAATTTAATAAAAATGTTAAAATGATTGTCAGCCCCTGTTCAGTTAGACTGATGGACGTCTTTGTTTCTGTTTTGTAGCCCACCGGCTGGGGACAACAAGTCAAGTTCCAGTACTTTGCCGCCAATCAAATCCAAGACCAACTTTATTGAAGCAGACAAGTACTTCCTGCCGTTTGAGTTGGCCTGTCAGTCCAAATGTCCGCGCATCGTCATCACCTCTCTAGACTGTTTACAGGTCAGTGCCCTACAACACGCTCGTGTCAGGATGCTATTTATGATGAGGATGTTTCATCTAATGTGCTGTGTTTCTGATTTTTCAGAAACTCATAGCATATGGTCACCTGACGGGCAGCGCTCCAGACAACACCACCCCCGGAAAAAAGCTCATCGACAGGATCATAGAGACTATATGTGGCTGTTTCCAAGGACCGCAGACGGATGAAGGCGTCCAGTTGCAAATTATAAAGGTCAAATATTTTTATGTGAGATTGCTCATAAATATGCAGAGCAAATAATGCCATGTTTTGGTTTTATTAAATTCAGAAATGCTCAGGGTAGGTTATTTGGGTGATGTTTATACAGGATCTTCAGTATTGCAGTATTAAACTACATAAAGAAGGTACATCAGAAATATATCTCTAATTAAATAATGATTATTAATGACACAATATCAAATAATAATAAAAATAATAGATTTTAAATAATAATAATAATAGCATGACATGTTTCTTTAAAATTTGACATTGTTTTAATAATTTGAAAATCCCTTTCTCATCATAATTTAGCATTGAATAGCATTTATTATTGTTATTATATTAAATGCTATAATAATTATTATTAAATTCTAATTTATTGTGACAGAAGGTTGTTTTCAAATTATTAAAACATGTATTTTTATTTTATTTATTTTTGCAAAACTGGCTGAAGTATATCTTTCAGCTCCTATATGGAAATTCTGTTTATTTATCTATAATTTATTTAAATGCAGTAGCAATTTTTAATGGGGAATGATTATGTTTGTTTAAACTATTAATTAAGTATTGATTTAATTTTAGTCTTTGGTCTTTGTCTTCAACAGTTTCCAGTTGTCTACCTAGTGTCCAAAAAACAAACAAACATAATAATAATATATAAAAATGATATATAAACATATATGTGTGTGTGTGTGTATATATATATA
>NW_015539926.1:643064-662444 GCF_001515605.1 Sinocyclocheilus anshuiensis
TATTGAGATGCACCTGTGTGTATATATATATATATATATATATATATATATATGTATATATATGTATATATAAATAATTATAAATAATTATAATAATTAATATTCATATTTTTTAAAGCAAATAAGCCTGTCTTTTTTTCAATTTGAATATGTAGGTTGTTCTCTCTTATTCTTTATGTAGAACTGCCCTAACCTGTAGTGCTCAGATTTCCATAGCGTCATTTGCCTGACCTATTGTTTTACAAATCTCATTGTGGAATGTGGAGTAGCAGGACAAGCACGGCTCCTGAAAGCTCCTGAACTCTTTCATACGGCCGCATGTCCAGCCTAATCTGTTTTAACTTTACTTTTTATGACTTTTTGAACTTGATTCCCGCAGCTAAAGTAATAAATAATAACTCTCCCCCATTTTGTCCGAATACTTTCCTAGGATTTATGGCTACAGTGGTGTCTTAATGTCCTCTGTGGTTACATTTGTGTTTGTTTCTTTTTTACTCCGGTCCCCGACAGGCCTTGCTCACAGCCGTGACCTCGCAGCACATAGAGATCCACGAAGGTACGGTTCTGCAGGCCGTGAGAACGTGCTACAACATCTATCTGGCCAGTAAGAACCTCATCAACCAGACCACGGCCAAAGCCACCCTCACGCAGATGCTGAATGTGATATTCGCCCGCATGGAGAACCAAGCAGTGAGTGCATTTGACACTTCTCCTGTGGTAATATGGAGAAATGACACCTTGATCTAACATTTCTTCTTTCTTTTTGGTTGATGCCTCTCCTCCTCCTCCTCCTTCCCCCCTCAAAATATAGCTTACAAATCACAAGATCAGTTGGTCTTTGGCATCAAGAAAGCGAGATCGTCAGGTAAAGAGTGACAGGACTGCCTTGAAATGTGCTTGATCTGAAGTTTTCTCTGGTTTGTGTACATCAGTTTCATCCGTCACTCTCGCACTCTGTCTCTCTCTCCGATCTCTCTCAGACGTCTCGCTCCAGTCTGCTTGCCTTGGCTTCATTGCGTTCGTTTTCTGCCTGCTGTCGTCCCCTCCATGACAAATAAGTTCCTTTCATCTGTCTTACCATGTTTATGTGTTGTGGAAGAGTGTGATTACAGCAGCTCTCTCTCGTTCGTAAGGCCACTTTTACACCTGGTAGTAACATCCGTCTCAGGTGGTTTGGTCATAAGATGTCAGTGTAAACAGCTGTTGACACCTGGTAGTAACGTGTTTGGATTTTGAGGAAAGAGTCTCTGATTTATGACGCCATTTGTTGCTCTATGGGACTTGAAATTATTTTTTAGATATTGTTCAGCCTTTTAACAAAATTGCATATATTTGATCAAAAATAATAAAATAAAGTATTATTACTTTTAAAAAATTTAATAATAGTAACAATTTTTATTCTTATTTTTAAAACTTTTTTTTTGTACCATCAGTGTTGAAAACAGCTGTGCCACGTAATATTTTTGTGAAACTCGTAATACATTTTTTCAGGATTTCTTCCTGAAAAGGCTCGAGAGAACAGCATGTATTTGAAATAAAATATTTTGTAACCTTTTTAATGTCTTTATTGTCACTTTTGATCAATTTAACTAATCTTTTCTGAATAAAAATATTTATTTCTTTATCAGATATTTGTTGTATTTTCAGAATGTTAAATCTGTAAGTAAATATACAAATCAAGGTTTTCCCCATTTTTTCACTGTATGTAAAATAAAATATTTAATTATTCTTATTTATATGCACAATCATTCATCATAAACCACAATATTTATTAATATTTTAAAATATTTTAAAATAAACATTTTAATACATACATATTATTGCTCCATGCAGAATTCCACAAATGTTTTCAGTAATAATAGGAAGCAGTCATTGGATCTTTTTGGAGTTTTGATGCATTGACACATTGGGAAAGCACATTAAATGTGATATTCACAACGGTGCTTAATTTTATTTATGACTACAAAAACCATTTCGAGTATATTGAATATATTAGAAATATATTCGATATTGAATATTCTAGTATAGTGAGAATTCATCAAGAAAGGAAGTATAGAAAAAAAATCATAGTTTTTTTGTAAATACACTTTGGATCTCACCATAAACGTAAAGTTTTGAGCAGAATTGTTGCATAATTATTTTAGTTGAGTATTAAAACTTCAGATGGGTATGCATCACATGATTAGTGTTGTTCAGGACACATTTTGCACTGAGGGATCGGATCAAAAAACATTTTGGACCTCGTTTACAATCGCATTTAGTGTTGTCATTTGGGTTCGGATCATCCGAGATGGATGTTGATACCAGGAGCAAACGCGATGTGTCTGTATCTTTGTGGTTTAGGTAGCTGCATGTGGATGAGGACAGTGAGGTGCAGTTTAGATGTTTCACAGTTGGTGCATTGATCAAAAGGATGCCACTTGCGGTTTTGGCACAAGCAAAACACACTGTCACGCAGTTTTAGCAGTCCGGCTGGAGCGTGACACATTCTGACACAGCCAGACACATCATGCATAACTAATCAGCTGTACAATATTGAAGATGTGCCTACACGGACCAGGCCATATTAGACCACCTGAATTCAGCTGAAAGCTCTAGAGAATACTTTATTAATAAACCTGTTACATTAAATGGGTAATAGATAAATGCAGTATATTCAACAGTCTGCTTGCTAAATAAGGTTCTTTAGTATTTTCCTAAATGTTACAAATATAATTGTTTCATTCATTTAATTTATAAATCAAATCCAGTTGGTATGTTTAACAAAAGTATCTGTACACTTTGTATGGGAGAATTTACTCTGTTGAGATGGATTATTTATGTGTTTGTTTGTTTTATTTTTTTATTTATTTTTTATTTGTCTTGTGAATTACAAATATAATGTATAATGCATAAACATATTTGTAAATGTTAAATATTTAAATGGAATTATTGAATCCATAGTTTTGAATGATTGAATCCATAGTTGCATTGTATGAGTTGGTAGGACCTAAGGCGATTTAGGATTTTTTTTTATTTTGCTATTTACTATTGAAACTAAACTACCAGATGCTGGTGTTGTACCAAATGTATTTATTATTTAATTTATTTCATAAATTATAACTATAATTTAAAATACATAAAATGATATTATGTTAATTGCTAATTATATATATTGAATTATTAAATCTATTAACAGACCTAGCTTAATTATATCAGTTTTATCACCCAAGCTATTGGTTTACTTTTTTTTTTCTGTTTATTTTCTAGTTTTTATTTAAGAAGTATCAGATGCTGATATTGTATCAAATCTATTATTTTTTTTATTTTTTTTATTTTCTCATTTACTACCATATTTTCATTTTATGAGTTGCTAAGCCCAAGTTTTTTGATAAGGTACCGGCTCAGATTCAGTTGTCATATTTGGACTGTTTGAACCATGTGTGATTTTTGACATGATATTTGTTGTCTTGAGACAAAACATGCAGATCATAAACCATTTTTTAAAATATTTTGGATTGCATAATGTGGCAGGCTCACTGTCATTGATGGCAGACATATTCCCTCTGCAATGATTTTAAAGAAGAAACTACTACTTCATCCTTTTGTGAAACACAAAAAAAAAAAAAATTGTTTTTTTTGGTCCAAACAATGAAAATCAACGTAGTCCAATGTTGTTTGGACACCATTGACTTTCCTTGTGTATACTATACAGTATATTTTATGTTTCACAGAAGAAAAATGTCATAAAAGTTGAAAACTACATGAGAATGAGTAAATGATGACAGAATTTTCATTTTCGAGTAAACTACCTCTTTAAGAGTCATACACTTATCCTGCTTAAAAAACACACCAATGTAAGCATGTGCATAGTCCAGATTGTCATTCCAGGTGCATGTAGTCCAACCACCATCTGTCTCTATGAGCACAGACATTGTCTTCACATACAGTAAGATGCTATAAGATCCTGGTCTTGTGTTTCTTTTTGTTTTAAAAGACGGGAACCGTCTGTATTCCTAAACGTAATAATTTGCCTCCCGTTCAGAGAAATGGATGTACATCAGCTTGGCTTTGGGCTCCCGGCTGCCCCGGAGGGAACATGAGTGTGTAAACTCACCCTGATACATGTTTAAAATGAGTTGACTTTGTGTTCCAGCTGCAGGAAGCCAAGCAGATGGAGAGAGAAAGGCACAGGCAGCATTCTCCAGTCAGCCAGCAAGAACCAGAGTCTCCTGGACAGAGGCACACCGACACCCCCGGCAAAAGCCTGCTCGCAGAGGCCAACGGTGGACCGGGACACCAGGGCAGCAAGGTCGAGCAGGGATCCCCACCGTACGAGAGTCCCGAACCAGAGAACGGCACCGACTTCTGCCCTGCGGAGAATGAGCAGACCGAAGCAGACCAGGCTACTGCTGCTGCGCAAAGTAAAGAGAAGCGTGCAAACATGCACAGATTAATTTAGATTTAGAGTTCCATGTTTATGTAAATGATTATGCTAATTTCTCTAAATGACTCTAGACACCAGTGGAATATTCTAGGAGAGTGCTTTTCGTTATTGCCTCAGTTCACTCAGTTATAAATGTGACTGAAAATGTAAAGTTTGATAGGGTGTATTCACAAAGAGTTTCAGTCAAAAATATCTTATATAGATTTTAATTTTCTGTTTAAAGATTTATTCTTTATAAATAATAAGAGTTATTATTATTCCACCTTGTTCTTGCCATGAAAATCTTCTTTGGTGCTCACATGGCATTCAAGTTAACATGAAAATCATATTTATTTTTGTCATCATTTACTCACTCTCATGTTATTTTAACCCAATAAGATATTGATTAATCTTTGAACCACAAATTTATATTTATAATAAAATCTTAGAGGTTTCTGTCCCTCCGTTGAAAAATCCAAGCAACCAAAATGTAGAAGATCCAAAAAGGTCAAAATGAATCCATATGAATTGAGTGACTTAATCCAAGTCTTGTGCAGAGATATAATCACTTTATATGATGAACAGATTTAATGTAATGTTTTATATGTGTTTATAGGTGAATAAAAGCCTAAATTAAATCTGTTCATCATATAAAGTGATCATGTATTTGTACAAGACTTGAATTAAACTACTAGATTTATATGGATTTGTTTTATGATGCCTTTGTGACCCTGTTGGATCTTCTACATTTTGCTTACTTGGATTTCCAACAGAGAGACAGAAACCTTGTTACAAATATCTTAATTTGTAGGGCTGGGTTTTGACACAAATTTCACGATTTTTCACTCATTCACAAGCTTGCAATTCGATTCGATTACCGATTCTATTCTATTCAATATCGATTATTTTGGATATATATCAGGTACAGTACATGCCAAATATTCTCAAGGAAAAAAATCTCTCAACTAAAATATACATGAGAGTCAGTTGGTACTACATTACTATAATAATGTGTTCCTGTGGCTCAGTGGTAGAGCATTGCGTTAGCAGCGCAAAAGGTTGTGGGTTCAATTCCCAGGGAACACACATACTGGTAAAAAATGTATAGCCTGAATGCACTGTAAGTCGCTTTGGATAAAAGCGTCTGCTAAATACATAAATTATTAATTATTAATTATTATTAAATTATAATATTGAAGGTTAAAACTGACTGATTTGTTAAAATTACACTTAATGAAGTTTTAAAATAAAGTTACGATTGCATAATAATATTTCTACTTCAATTAATTTTTTTAAATATAAACAATGGTGGCTGTCATAAAAACTTGATGGATTTATCCAAACACCAAAACGGCATTTATTGTTTGAATACTGCAATACAATGGACAATTTAAAATCTGAGACTTTGTTTCATATTAAAAGTACCAAAGCACAATGCTTATTGTGATATATTGCATGGGAAGTGCCCTTCAACGTTCCGTCCATTAACTGAACACAGGCTAGACTAATCGATTCTTGGGATTTAAGAATCGATATCGTTCCGTATAAATGAGAATCGATTAATATCGAGATATAGATATTTTTTACCCAGCCGTATTAATTTGTGTTTTCGAAGATTAATAAAAGTCTTATTGGTTTGAAATGACATGAGGGTGAGTTAATGATGACAGAATATAAATTTTTGGGTGAACTATCCCTTTAAGTTAATAATATCATTAATTTTAGTTGGTTACCCTCCTCCTCCCAACACTGCTAGACACACACAAGCATTTCTGATTCCTAGTCATTATTAGTTAATCGTGTATTCAGGCTTGACATCAGAACAGATGAGACGTCTTCTAATGATGTGACATTATTGGAAAACTGTGTCGGTGTCTCTGAGTCTTACGTAAGTTTAATAGCCCAGCTTTCCATCAGAACATCACCCAGTTACAGGCAGTATGGAGTCCCCTTTTAATAACTCTTATTAAAGTTAAATTGGGAAACTGATAACATGGATTTAATGTGACTACAGAGCGTGCTTGGAAGGAAAATCCTCCTATCACACCATGAATGACTGACTAGACAGAAGGAGACGCTTAAACATACTCGTCTGTCTTTTTAGGTGCGGCAGAGCATGGCACGGAAGCAAACGAGGAAGAAGAAAACCAGAACTATGAAGAGAAAGCGCAGGAAATTGTACAGAGCATTTTGCAAGAAGTCGTAAACACAATTGCTGGAGGCAAGTTATATTCATCATACTTGAAGGGGACAGTTGAACAGTTCAGCCAAAAATGAATAGTCACATATTTATGTGTATGTGTATATATACACACACACACACACACACACACACACACACACATAGTGTGCCATGTGGGCCATGTAGTTTTGGATTTTGTTTTCCCTTAATAATAAATACCTTCATTTAAAAACTGCATGTTGTGGTCACTTGTGTTATCTTTTACTAATATTTAAATTTGTTTGATGATCTGAAACATTAAAGTGTGACAAACATGCAAAAAAAAAAGAAATCAGGAAGGGGGCCAACACTTTTTCACACCACTGTATATATATATATATATATACACACACATAAATAAATAAATAAGTAAATATACCATTTATATACAGTATATACCATATATACCATTTAAATGTTTGGGGTCAGTTTTTGGCTGAATTTAGTTTGATCAGATATGTAGTAAAAATAGTAATGTTTGTTGCAAAATATTACAACTTAAAATAGCTGTTTTCTATGGATTCCTGTTTCTTCCACTGAATAAAACATTTTTAAAAAGTTTTTACAATTCTGATTTTTTTTCTCGCCATTGCAAGTTTACATCTCGCAATTCTGACTTTTTTTTGTCAGAATTGCATGATATAAACTTCCAATTGCGAGTTATAAAGTAAGAATTGCGAGATATAAACTCACAATTCTGACTTTTTTTCTCAGAATTGTGATTCTGACTTTATTACACACAATTGCGAATTGTGAGATATAAACTTGCAATTGCGAGATATAAACTCACAATTCTGACTTTTTTTCTCAGAATTGTGATTCTGACTTTATTACACACAATTGCGAATTGTGAGATATAAACTTGCAATTCTGAGAACATATCAGTCTTTTCTTTCCCCTCAGAATTGGACTTTATAACTCGCAATTGCAAGTTTATATCTCAGAATTCGGAGAAGAAAGTCAGAATTGCAAGGAAAAAAGTCAGAAATGCAAAATATGAACTCGCAATTGCGAGAAAAGTTAGAATTGTGAGATGCAAACTAAAAAAAGTTTTTATCTGACAATTGCGAGTTTATAGCATGCAATTCTGACTTTATATCTCGCTATTGCTAGTTTGTATCATGCAGGTCTAAGAAAAAAGTCAGAATTGCGAGTTTATATCTCACATTCTGAGAAAAAAAAATCAGAATTGCGAGATTTAAACTCGCAATTGCGAGAAAAAAGTCAGAATTGTCAGACAAAAAGTTGCAATTACCTTTTGTTATTCTTTATTCAGTGACGGAAACAGGCTTCCATAGTTTTCTATTTTAATATATTTTAAAATGTTATTTATTCCTGTGATTCAGCAAAGCTGAATGTTCAGCTCCAGTCTTCAGTGTGACATGGTGCTTCAGAAATCATTCTGATATTCTGATTTGGTGCTTTTAAAACATTTATTTTTAAATGATTATTTTTGTCTTAGAAAATGAATGATACTTTCTTTAAAATTTCTCATTTTGTGTAATACAGAGATCAAATGTTTGTAATGACATCAAGAGAAGAAAATGATAACAGAATTAAATTTTTTTTGGTGAACTGTCCCTTTAAGAAAGCAAATCTTATGTTGTTAAATGACCGTTCTAGTGGTGGTTTGATGTTGGTAGCGATACACTTTAAACCAGGACCTAGCCTGAAGTCTGTTTCTCTGTGTTCAGATGTTAAGGAAAGCCGTGAGGGCGAGGCTGAGCCAGCTGAGGGCGTTCCAAACTCTCTGGAAGAGGAGGGAGGGTTGGGCAGCGACAACGAAAATGTTCACGCCAACGGCATCCCTGGCACACCCATCTCTGCGAGCTTCACTCCGTCCCTACCCGACGACAGACTGTCTATCTCCTCCAATGACACTCAGGTACCAGTTTCCACTTCTGCTATGAATGGGAAAAAAAGTAAAACGGCTTCTTGTTTACACATGTGTAATTGTTTTGACTGCATTGTTTATCCAGAACTGACTTAATTGATTTTAACAGTTGAATTCCTCAAAATTAAATTTTAGGGTTTGTTTGCAATGTCACAAACCATGATACTCTCATTTCTCTTAAGCGTTTTGCTATAGTAACAAACTGCTACTTGTAAAAAAGTAGTTCTCCCTCATCTTTTTGAATGAGCAGCTAGAAGTAGTAAAGCATGGACCCTTTTAGAAATAAAGAGTCCCAGTGTTTTTTAATGATTAAAGCCCTGCGTTAGTGCTGTGCAATATATCGAAATTATCGAAATATCGCAAATGTACATATCATCGCATATCGCATTTTTCTTCAATATCGCACAGCCCTACCCTGCGTTATACTTAAAATCTTTTTTTTTTCCTGTTTCTTTGCTTACACAGTAAACTGTATCTGGCCTTTAATTCAACACAATTGTATCTTCTCTTTAGGTCACCCCAACACAGTAAGGAAAGACTAAGAACATTATTTAACACATTCAATATTGAGATATTTTCATAATATTGTCACAATCTTGTTATTGCCTTTCTTTAAACACAATATTACCATATCAGCAAAATCCAATATCGATTGACATCTAATTAATTTGTATTGATATTTAAGTGCGTAAACCAATTTCAATACTTAGGTATATGTTGAATAAAACATAAGTCCTGAATATTTTAAATTTGCAGTTACCCATTTTTGCAGCTCAATGTGTGCCTGTTTAATTAAATAAAATAATCTGAAATACATGTTTTATTTTAGGATGGAAGGGGTTTGTTCTGTATGAACATACAGTATTAATTTTATTTGGGTAGGTCATAAAGTTCTTAAATTGGATTTTAAAAACTCATTTTCATTCATCAACTCAAATTCATTTAAGTGTCATAAGTGTCCAAATATTTTTTTGGGCTGTTGTATATGCTTAATGGACCATAATGCCAATTTTATGGCCTGTTGCTTTTTTATGGTTGATGCATGTTGTGTGCTATAAAGGATGAGTAATTTTCTTGGCAGTTACATTTGATTGCTGTTAGACTCTAACATGAGCATTTCTCCCACAGGAATCGGTAGCTACCACTGGTCCAGCACCAGGTGCAAAGTTTTCCCACATTCTCCAGAAGGATGCATTCTTGGTATTCCGTTCACTCTGCAAGCTCTCCATGAAGCCCCTTTCAGACGGTCCCCCTGATCCGAAGTAAGCCTGTCTTTCTAAAAAATAACATCTGACTGTATACAAAAGGAATTGTTTATTTGTTGTGCCAAATGTCGTGCCAAAAATGACATCCCCAGTCAGAATCCAATTGAGTTTGATGTGGTTATATCCTAATCTGAGATCTGTGGTTGTAGATATTTTGGATGGAGAGTGTTGAAGGCATCAGTCTGCATTGCACAGAGTTGAGTTGTCTATGGTTTTATCAGCTGCTGTCCCATAACAGGTGAATAAGGCTGTCAGAGGGCAAGAGAGATGTTCCTCCCTGTCATTTGAAGAGAAAGAGAGCCATTCATTCTGGTGTGTCTTCAGGGGCAGTGAGGCAGGAAGCTTATTTCAGTGTTATTGATCACTCTTTGTCAAATGGACCGAGACCTGTTGACCCCTCTTGATTTACATCAGGACTTTATTTATCAGTGGTGCATACTAAGGCACTAAGCATAGATGGAGGTTAGGGACATGAATGATGCCTCAGATCATGCAGTTTGTTGAGGAGTGGTTGTTTTTTTACTTTTTTATTACTTTTTTTTTTTTTTTAATGATTGAACTAGAGGACAATAAAATGGACTTTCATTGAAGGATCTTTAAGAAGCCACTTAGCAACTGCCTACAACACATTAAGTGCCCTGACAACCACCCAGAAAATGTAGGTTAATTTTGTTAATTAGTACAGTTAATACAGGTTTGGTAGCTGTTTCTGTAGAGTGCCTTTGGATTCTGTTGCTGCATAGTTTTGAGAATTATTATATTAATATTTGTATTTAATACTTAATAATTTAATTCATTCAAATGAGATATTTTAATGAAACTGTATTGTTGCATTTCTTGTATCAGTGGAAATCCATAATCCAGTGTTATTTTAATACTATTTATATGCTATTATTGAATTTGTTTTTTTTTTATTTAGCTTTTATTTTTATATTTTCAGTTTATTTTAGTTGTATGTGCTTTTGTAATTACCATACTATAACTTTTGTCTTTTTTTCGTATTTCTATAAAGCGTCAATTAATTTTCATTTAACTTAACATTTTCTTAATTATTACAACATTTCTAATTTTCTAAGTTTTTAATTATTTTATTTTTATTTCAGTTATTGAAAACCATTTTTGATGGTTATAGTTAACAGTGGCAACACTGCTGTTGTTGCAGTGACTTTGAAAGCTTTATTCTTTTCTTACTTTTTGGATTATTGTAGATTTAATGTCTGCAGTCTGATAATTATCATTCTATCATATCAGTCATTATCAGAGTTCCTGCCACCAGCAGAAACTATTCATTTTGAATATTTCTCAATATTTTTTTGATTTTCTTAATATGTCTTTCTTTGGCCATGTCAGTTAGAAATTTTAAGTATTTAAACATTTAATTAATTAGTTTTCAAGCAATTTTCACCCCAGTAAGGCAAAAGTTAACTGATTCTTCTTTATTAAAGTAAGTTTGGCCTTGGCATGAGTATTGTATATGGAATGAGGATTAAATATATTGTTTTATTCAACTAAGATTCCTCAACTTCCTGCAGATCCCATGAGCTGCGGTCCAAGGTCCTCTCGCTGCAGCTTCTCCTGTCCATCCTGCAGAACGCTGGGCCCATCTTCAAAACCAACGAGATGTTCATCAACGCCATCAAGCAGTACCTGTGCGTAGCGCTGTCTAAAAACGGCGTCTCCTCCGTCCCTGAGGTGTTCGAGCTGTCGCTGTCCATCTTCCTCACCCTCCTGTCCAACTTCAAGACACATCTCAAGATGCAAATCGAGGTGCCTGAACTCAGTTCCCCCCGAATCGCAATGTGTTTGCGCATCTTGCCCTGATGGCGTCAGTCTGTGGAGCGTCTAGCTGAGAGTGTGGATTTATATAAGCTGTGGTTTGGGATGAAAGCTTGTAATTCTGCCTCAGTCTATCTGTTTGTGTGTGTGTGCCTCATTCCAGATGAGTGTGTTAGGATTTATTCTGCACAGTCTTGTGTAGTAATATTTCTCAAATCGATCAAGTTACACATCTTGGCAACACCATATATTGTTGAAACATTATTATTGTTCTGTTACTGACTTGGTTATGAATTTATGAGGTGAAAAACTGAATTTATGTTTTTCTCTCCTCAGGTGTTTTTCAAAGAGATTTTTCTTTATATTCTGGAAACGTCCACAAGCTCGTATGACCACAAGTGGATGGTCATTCAAACCCTTACTAGAATATGTGCTGGTATGAAAGCTTTTTTTTTTTAATATCTCACTTTCAAATATACATGAGAGTGTTTCTACAAGTTATTCTATGTTATTTCTACTCTCACAGATGCCCAGAGTGTGGTAGATATCTATGTTAATTATGATTGTGACCTGAATGCTGCTAATATTTTCGAGAGGCTGGTGAATGACCTCTCAAAGATTGCACAAGGACGAGGAGGCCATGAACTGGGTACAACACCACTTCAGGTAAGCACACTGTCCTTAAATGGATTGGTTGACGCAGAAATTGTCATCACTTACTCACCCTCATTCCCTTATTTTGTTGCAAAATCATATTGTGTGCAGTGGCACTCAAACAAGGACACGTTAAATTGATCAAACGTGGCAGTAAAGACATTCATAATGTTGAAAGAGATTCCTGTTTCGGTAACACTTTATTTGAAGGTGTCCTTGTTACACATGTTACATGTACTTACTATTATAATAACAATAAATTATGCATAATTACATGCAAGTAACCCTAAGCCAAACCCTAATCCTAACCCTAACCATATAGTAAGTACATGTAGTTAATTAATATTACCCAGTACTTAAATGTATAATTACACTGTAACAAGGACACCTTAAAATAAAGTGTAACCTCTGTTTCTAATAAAATACATTAAAATAGAAAACGGTGCATTAAACATTACATTACACCACGGTTTCCCGAACTGGGGTCAATGAATGAACTTCAGGGGGTTTGTGAGTTGATGAAAGCTAATTAATATAAAGCTTACTTAAATTATAAAGATATCAAATTAAACAAATTGTGTAGACTCTCCATTTTCTATAGTCATCTGACTAGTGGCTGATGTGTGCAGTTCCATAAAACTGGAAGATTTTCCTAAGTGGAAGGATTTATTTAGAAAATACAATTTAAGAGAGAAAAAAACAAGATTTAGGGCAAATCAACAGAATAATTTACTGCTATTGTGTGAATAAAATGTAATCATGTAATCCATAAAAACGTAACTGTAATTTGATTGAGTATTTGAAAATGTAATGTAATCTAATTAGAAGTACTTAATTTTTTTTATCTGATTATGTAATCCAGAATACATGTAATCAGTTACTACCCAGCACTGTCTATACTGTATATATTTGCAAATGTAAATATTTAGATATGCAAATGTTTAGAAATATTCAAAAGTCTACTTGTCGCTAAACTTAAGTACAGCTTTAAAAACCTGGAATATATGGCACCGGAATCTTATATGAACTACGTCCATGATGCTGTTGTTTTTTTTACGTTTAAATCTTCTTCAAGAAGTGTCTTTTTTTTTTTTCCTTAATTTTTTATTTGGAACAGGTAAATTTTAAGAACTATTCTTTTAAAACCGTGTTAGTGATCCCAGATCATGTTGTCCCTCAGGAGCTGACTCTAAGGAAGAAAGGACTGGAGTGTCTGGTGTCCATTCTCAAGTGTATGGTGGAGTGGAGCAAAGACCAATATGTCAACCCCAATTCCCAGACTAGTCTCGGTAAGGCAAACAGTCAGCCTCTGCTGAACAAAATATCAATACTAGCTCCTCAACCAGTATAATACCTGCAGAACATTATTTAGCCACTCTTAACCCTGATATGCTTTGGATCCAAGCAGTTGCAATACATATTCCAGGTAACAGCCCTGGCTTTTCTAAATGAGTCTCCTCTGAGTGCATTTATGCTGCTTTCCAGAGGCTTCTGGCTTGTGCAGAACCAAATGGATAAACGGTTGCTTTTGAGGACAGCGCACTAGGAGTCCTGTGCCTCAAAGACAGGCAGGAAATGCTATTCGCCGTGATGGCTACGCAGGCCTTTCATCTTAATCGAACAACCCTGAGGCTGTTATTCATCACCCTGACATCAGGGAGGCAGTCTGCAGGCTTCCTGAACACTGCAAAACCAAGCTTCTCGTATGAGCTGGGAACATGCGCCAGACTAGAGATCCTGCCTCTTCGGAGCGGAGGGGATTTAGGTCTAATCAAACTTTGCTATATTGGGCTGGAGGAGAAGAGGCTCTGATGGCCCAAAGGGAAATTTCTCTGTTGCCTCATGCCCACTGCAGATTTTCAGTTATCAGCCAATCATAAACCAGAGATTCTTGCTTATTTTTAAATGAAAAGTTTAACTCTTGGAAGCACATAGCTGCAGGCTCACAAACACCTTAGCGAACACCTAAAATCAAAAATTTTTATTTTTTATTTATTTAATGATAGTGGTTACCATGGATTTCATGTAGCTGTGGTATTTTTGTGGAAACTATGTTTACAATGGCAAATCAAGAAATGGCTGTAGTCTTTCATCTAGACTAAATAGCTACTCTTACATATACAGGCTTTATGTCCTGATCAGCCAATCGGATTGTAGCATACTCATCTGGATAACTATTCAGGTGCATTATGTTTGTTTTGGATCACTAATCAAAGCTTTCAGGTTCTTGAATTCTCATCATGCTAGCCAATCAATTTTTGTTCTTTTCTCTTAACGAACGCACATCAAAAGGGAGAGCAGGTAATGGCAGTTTGTAGTGACATTAGAATTGACTGCATTAGCTTGTGTTGTGTAAACTAAATAGTGGTTTCTTAAAGGGGTCATATGATGCGATTTAAATTTTTCCTTTCTCTTTGGAGTGTTAGAAGCTCTTGGTGCAATTTGTGCAGCACATTTTATGGAGGACTGTTTCCTGATCCTGGGAGTGTAAACTACAATGCCGGCTGTTCTTGACTCACAGTCTGTAAGTACGGTTTCATTTAAAGGATTTGCCACTTATCTTTGTATTGTGGCCATATAAGCTTTTATATATCAAACAGATAAATTAATACGAACAGGTAAGTATTTCCCAGATGCTACTGGCTCATATGATCTTTCCGAAAGAAGAAACTATGTGAAAGGTGGAAGTGACCTGACAGCTTGTGTTACAGCGATAGCTACCCGCTAAATCTTTTACAGTGTTTCCAGTGTGAAATAAGATCCAGCAACATGCAACCATGGCTTTCACATACCCAAACCACCTGTTTGTCTTGCTTGCACCAACTTCAGATCTGTTACATTGTGTATTCAGGTCATGCTGCTCTTTCTTCGGTCCCCATCGTGCCGTTTTTGTGATACGAGTCAGCCGAGGTCAAGGACTTTATTAGAGAACTGTTGTGTTGGGAAACTCATATAGGGAGCTGAGCCAGAGAAAAGACTCGATACACCAACAGCCAACCAGGAGCCCAATGAATCATGCCGTCTCTACTTCCTAGCCTTTAGGGGCTCATGGTGTTTTACAAACTGGGCTTGTCACTACTTCAGCTTTCTCTGAAATTGCATCTGAATTTCATTCCCTTCTTTCTCAATCAGGCCAAGAAAAGCCTTCAGAACAGGAGAGCAATGAGTCGAAGCATCCGGAAACGATCAACCGTTACGGCAGCATAAACTCTTTGGACTCCACCGCCTCGTCGGGCATCGGGAGCTACAGCACGCAGATGTCTGGGACGGACAACCCTGAGCAGTTCGAGGTCCTCAAACAACAGAAGGAGATCATAGAGCAAGGCATTGACCTGTAAGCCATTATGTTGGAATCAAAAGCATGAAATCAGTCTGTGCACCATACATGGTTTGACAAAATCACTGTCAACAGACATTTGTATGGAAAGTCGCTTAGTTTACGTATTCCAGGGGTGTCCAGTCTTGGACCTGGAGGGCCAATGTCCTGCAGAGTTTAGCTCCAACTCCAGGCATGCTAGAATACGGGTTTGTTGGGGCAAGTTGGAGCCAATCTCTACAGCAAGTTGACTCTCCAGGAACTAGTTTGGATACTCTTGACCTATCTTAAATGTGAAGCGTGTAACTTCTGCACCATTATTAAGTACAATTAGAATTGTAAAAAAATGTTTCACACAAACACTCCCCTTCTGCCATTGGTCAGACAAACAGGTAGTCCCATCCCAAAATTATGCAATCTATTGAGCCAGTAGTTGGACTGTTTATTCAAACAAGCCAACTTTTTTCCCTAGTTTTGCAGCTTTCACATGTCGGTTCAATGCATCTTACATTTAAACACAAGACTGCTCACATTTACACGTCAGTGAGGCCTATTCGGTAGTCAGAAACCAAAGAGTAAAATGCATGAATGTCAAGGTTTGTGCTGTTCCTGGCTATGTGTAGCACCTACAACTCTGCATTTCCTTCTGGGGAAACCATTTTAGTCTGATTATACCATTATGTTTTATAAATCTTTCACAATGTATTTCAATGTTTGAATCACAGCAGCAAAAACAGCCCATTTAAAGAATTAGTTCACTTCCAGAATAACAATTTCCTGATAGTTTACTCACCTGTGTGTCATCCAAGATGTTCATGTCTTTCTTTCTTCAGTTGAAAAGAAATTAAGGTTTTTAAAGAAAATGTTTCAGGATTTTTCTTCATATAGTGGACTTCAATGGTGGCCAACAGGTTGAAGGTCCAAATTGCAGTTTCAGTGCAGCTTCAAAGGGCTCTACATGATCCCAGCCGAGAAATAAGGGTCTTATCTAGTGAAACAATTGGGCATTTTCTAAAAAAAAAAAAAATTTTTATTAAATTTATATACTTTTTAACCACAGATGCTTGTCTTGCATTAGCTCTGCAATGCGCATGCGTGTCTTCACGCATTACGTAATCACGTTGGAAAGGTCACGCATGGTTATTTCTTTGTCTGTGTACTTCGGTTCAAAAAGGTAGGGTAAGGCGAAAAACTCCATCTCATGTTCTTCTCCAACTTCAAAATTGTCCAACATCATTGTTTTACCTTTTTTTGTAAAGGGTGTTTGACTTTCTTTGCACGTTTGCTTTGTAAACACTAGGTTGGTACTTCCGCCTACGTCACGTGTGCGTGACTACGTAATGCGCAAAGTAGGTTTTTTTTTTTTTTTTTTTGGAAAATGGCTGATCGTTTCATGAGATAAGACCCATATTCCTCGGCTGGGATCGTGTAGAGCCCTTTGAAGCTGCATTGAAACTGGACCTTCAACCCGTTGGTCCCCATTGAAGTCCACTATATGGAGAATATTTTCCTTTAAAAACCTTAATTTCTTTTCGACTGAAGAAAAAGACATGAACATCTTGGATGACATAGGGGTGAGTAAATTATCAGGAAATTTTTATTCTGGAAGTAAACTTCCTTTAACAGTGAGAGGGAGGGGACAAAACTATATTATACCTCTTATTGGTACAAACACCATTACTAACGTCATAACCTCAGGGAAAAATCAGTATCGAATGAACGGTTCATCTTCATACTTAAAAAATGCTGAATCTAAATATGCGGCTCATGTTGGTGTTCTATTTACCATTATGCACAGGTTCAACAAGAAACCAAAGAGGGGCATTCAGTACCTGCAGGAGCAAGGCATGCTGGGAACCACGCCCGAAGATATCGCCCAGTTCTTACATCAAGAGGAGAGGCTTGACTCTGTAAGACATCTATTGTTTGCCTACAAGATACAGTATTTTTTCTTTGTTTCTTCCGTGCACGGTGGCCTAGGGTCAAATAGATTTTAACAATACAGCAGTGTACTATAATAAAACTCTGTATATGCAGCTGCAGAGCTTTTCTGAAACATTTCTGAAAAACAAAGCAAACCAAAAATATCAAGACACTCCAGCAAAGTGTTGCCAAACTTCCACTTAGAGATGATTTGATCCTTCAGTGTGATGAATCGGCAACTCAGTTGCTCATTCATCAGGCCTCAAAAGACTCCAGCAGTAATGGGTAAAGAGAGCTCCTTATATCTGCCCTAAAATTAGGGCACTTCAGCAGAACAGCCCTCAGCCTCCTGAATGACTTGAGATGTGCATGGAATACTTCAATAGACATTGCATTTCAATGATGCACAGGGGATAAATGCTCAAGGATTTCTTCAATCTGCAGTGTCTGTAGCATTGAGCATGCATTGAGTTATGAATGTTTTTTCTGCTATATATTTTTCTACCTACACAATCGATATCTGTCTCATTGGTTCTTCTGTTTCCACCCTTACAGATCCAGGTAGGAGAGTTTCTCGGAGACAACGATCGCATCAATAAAGAGGTTATGTATGCCTACGTCGACCAAATGGACTTCCAGGGTAAAGACTTCGTGCCGGCGCTGCGCATGTTCCTTGAGGGTTTCCGTCTGCCCGGAGAGGCCCAGAAAATCGATCGACTGATGGAGAAATTTGCTGCTAGATATTTAGAATGCAACCAAGGGTGAGCGGAGTGGTCCCCTGCTGTTGCAACCGACTAACCTACGTCGCTAATTATGCCACAAACACTGAACTCGGTCGCTGTTTGTTTCTTTTATCTCTCTCCTTAGGCAAACACTGTTCGCCAGCGCTGACACCGCGTACGTCCTCGCGTATTCAATCATCATGTTGACTACAGATCTACACAGTCCACAGGTTAGTTCGCCGAGCACTGATTGTTCACTGAAATCTACAGCGAATGCAGAATGCGTTTTCTTTTCATTCCCTAGTCTATGAATGTTAATGTGAACGTCGGAGCTGGAAACGGCTGTTTGGCATTCAGTCTTGATATGTGAGCAGAATAGCTAAATCTAGGGTGATGGATGTTGCTGAAACGCGACAGAAAACGAGGAAGTATGCTACTGATCTGTTGTTTCCTTTATCTTGGCGCAGGTGAAGAATAAAATGACGAAAGAGCAATACATCAAGATGAACCGAGGTATCAATGACAGTAAAGATTTACCGGAGGAGTATCTCTCAGCCATTTATGATGAAATCGCAGGGAAAAAAATATCCATGAAGGAGACAAAGGAGTTAACTCTAAAGTCAAATAAGCAAAGTGAGTATTTGACGAATAGACAAACATGGTGACGAGTCTTTTGAATTTTTTCTGAATTTTTTTTTCTTTTTGCTAATTGGTGTCACAGCAATCCTTCATTTTTCAGTTATGAATGAACAAGACTGTGTATTATCCCGCTAATTATCGATTTAAGTATAAATTATTTTATTTTGTAGTATTTTACAATAGAATGCTGTGGTTGACCGAACAAAGTAGTCCAGTATTTTGTAATTGTTAATAAATAATATTTGTTAATAATAAATAATTTTAGTCATTAATGATTTTTGTTATTAACAATGATGATAATAATTACATCTATTTAATTTTTTTATAAAAAAGCAATGTATTTAATTAATAATAATAACAATTATTATTATTTGAAAGTTTTATTAAAGATAATCATATTAAAATAAAAAATATGTTATGTATACACATAATAATAATACTAATAATAGTAAATTTATTAAAATACTAAACATATTACTTTATTATTATTATTTGAAAGTGTTATTAATGATGATATTAAAATAAAAATAATATTGTATATATATATATATATATATATATATAT
>NW_015539926.1:662554-669411 GCF_001515605.1 Sinocyclocheilus anshuiensis
CACACACACATAATAATAATAATAATAATAGTAAAAATGTATTAAAATACTAAAATAATATTTTTTATTATTATTATTTTAAAGTGTTATTAATGATGATATTATTAAAATAAAAATATTTTATATATACATATAATAATAATAATAATAATAGTAGTAGTAGTATTAATTTATTAAAATACAAAAAAATATGACTTTTATTATCATTATTATTAAAAGACAAGCTGTTGGACTTCCAAGCGGACAAATGTACATGTATGTTCTGGGAGTATTCTGATATTTTGAGGTGTGATTTGTGGTAACTGATGGCGTGTTTTGCTACTGTCTTTGGATCAGGTGTGGCCAGTGAAAAGCAGAGGAGGCTTCTGTATAATGTTGAGATGGAGCAGATGGCAAAGACAGCCAAGGCTCTGATGGAGGCGGTGAGCCACGTTCAGGCCCCCTTCACCAGCGCCACCCACCTCGAGCATGTCAGACCAATGTTTAAGGTATTTGGGCATGTGCATACACATACACATACACATACATTCTGTGTGGACACAAATACTCATCCCATAATATCTTGATCTCTCATAGCTGGCATGGACACCCTTCCTGGCTGCGTTCAGCGTGGGTCTGCAGGACTGTGATGACACTGAGGTGGCCTCTCTGTGCCTGGAGGGAATCCGCTGTGCTATCAGGATAGCGTGCATCTTCAGCATTCAGGTCATTTCACACATTGCATTAACCGTGAAGAGCTCATTTACTGAAGCTGAGAAAAGCATAGCATTTGTTTGCATTACTATTCAGTCTGTCTGAATAAGCGCCTTTAAAAACTTCTGTTATCCTTGCCTGGAATGATCGACTGCTTAAAGTAGGGCTGCAAAACGATTAATCGCATTCAAAATAAAAGTTTGTTTAAATAATATATGTGTGTGTACTGTGTATATTTATTATGTATATATATAAATACACACACATGTATATATTAAGGAAAAATATGTTAGATTTACATATAAAATATTTACATTTGTATATAATACAAATTATATACAAGTATAAATATATATACATACAAATAAAATATATACATATATGTGTGTGTATTTATATAAACATAATACATACACATAGGGTATGTAAACATAAACTTTTATTTTGAATGTGATTAATTGCAATTAATTGTTTTGCAGCCCTAGCTTAAAGGAATAGTTCACCCAAAAATGAAACTTTGTCATTCCAAACCTCTATGACTTTCTTCTGTGGAACACTAAAGTAGATATTTTGAAGAATGTGCATGTTGCTCTTTTCCATACAGTTACAATGAATGGAGATTGCAGCTGTAAAGCTTCAAAAAGGACCCAAACACTTCATAAAAGTGACTCATATTCAAAGTCATGATAGCTTTCCATGAGACACAGACCAAAATTTCAGTCAATTTCAGTCGAAAAAAAAGTTTTTGTTCTGTGTTGATTTGTTCCAGTTGGAGCGAGATGCATACGTACAGGCTCTGGCCCGCTTCACGTTGCTGACGGCCAGCTCGGGCATCACCGAGATGAAGCAGAAGAACATCGACACCATCAAGACCCTCATCACAGTGGCTCACACGGATGGAAATTATTTAGGAAACTCTTGGCATGAGGTGAGCTCTGCCAAACCCAGCTCTTTGACAGGCCTGCATGTTTCCTATGCAATGTGATTGGCAGATAGATATTGTGTGGTGTTATTATTCTGTCTATGTGCGCTGCAGATCCTGAAGTGCATTAGTCAGCTGGAGTTGGCCCAGCTCATCGGGACAGGAGTGAAGGCTCGGTACATATCAGGAACCGTACGGGGGAAGGAAGGCTTCATCACCAGCACCAAGGAACAGACGTCTGACGAGTACCTGGGCTTGGGTCAGTCAGTCACACTTCACATGGGCAGCAATTTGGTCTGTTACAGTGAAAATGTTTGTTGTTATTCATCAATAAGCGATAACATAGATGAGAAGAAAAGGATGCAGCATAGCAATAATTAAATGATTTTAAGATTAGATTTATGTTAAAAAGTCCATTATATCATCAAAATACTCATAAATCCAAGGCACTGGAGTAGTGTGAAAAAAATTTAAAAGCCTTTATTCACATGGCTTTAAAAAAAATAAAATAAAAACACATTTGTGCACCCATATTTGTGTTTTTTTAATTTTTTAATTTTAAAGCCATGTGAATAAAGGCTTTTTCATTTTTTCACACTACTCCAGTGCCTTGGATGTATGAGTATTTTGATGATACAAAAGAATCCCGCATCCAAAGAGCACTGATTTATGGATTTTTACACCCCAGCAGCAGTTTTTTGCATAATTTTGAATGTAAGTCCATTATATGTTTAATATGTTATTTATTACATTTTAAAAATGTAGTTTATGTTCTGTTTTTAAAGTAAAATAAAAAAAGTAAATAAAATGTCAAATTAAAAATATTAAAAATATAAAAAGTAGGGCTGTCAGTCGATTAAAATTTTTAATCCAGTTAATTACATGATGTGTCGATTAATTAATCGCAAAATAAATTTGACTGTGAAAATACCCACAAAAGATTATTTAAAGCTATTTTTGTGTTAAATGAGAAAGTATCAAGTAGACATTACAAATTGTAGCTTTAGAAAGAAATATTTTGTTTGATTCAACTTCAACATAAAATTTATTACACAAACATTTAGGCTACAACGGCCTACGGAACATAAAAGAAGATCATTTGAGAAACATCTAAATATTTTTTGTTCATACAATGAACGTCATTGTATCAAACTAAAACAGCTTTGTTAACAACAGTCTTCAAAATACCTTCTTTTATGTTCCACAAAGAAAGGTTTGAAACGACATGAGGGTGAGTAAATGATGACAGAATTAAAATTTTTTGGGTGAACTATCCCTTTAATGTTTTTATTTTTATTATTATTATTTATTTTTATGAAATGATACACTAAATAGGAAACTAAATCTGCCAGCAGGTGGCAGTAAATGTCTTGAGACATTACGAGACATTCGATTCGTTCAAACAGCTGATTCATTCAGGAAAGAAGTAAATGGCTCTCTTTATGAATGAGTCTTTGAATCATTGGTTCACATGATTCGTTCAAAACGCGGATTCATTCAGAAACTAAACACCGCCGTTTTGCTCGGAGACGTGCAACAATTCTGCTATGGCTTTAAAGGTAATATTTTCTCTGCAAAATTGAGCAAAAACATAATATTGTGTTTAAAATATGACACAATATCAACTTCTTATTTACTGAACTGTTGTTATAAAATCACATTTAAACTCGTGATATTCGGGACAAAATGAGCACTCGTGTGATACTGCTCTCCCTGCTCGTGTGATATTGTATGATATAAAAATATTTTTTATATCATACAATATAAGGCATTTTTTGCACAAATATCTTGAATTTTAGGGCATAACTGAATTTATGGAGGAGTTGCCCTGCATCATATTTGTCAACAGTCAACTGTATGAAATGTAAGATGACGTACAGGTCTGGGGGCGGGGCCAGTGCGTTAACTGCGTTAAAATATTTTAATCGCGTTGTTTTTCATAACTAATTAATTAAGTTAATGCATTAAACTGACAGCCCTAATAAAACGTAAAATAGTTTCTTCAACATTTCCATCAGAGTAAAATAGGTTAATGAATTTATGACAATATATTGACTGAATTTAAAGACAAAAACCGTTATATCCCACACAAGCACCATCATCATTGCAGCTTTTCCATTTGCCATTGCATCATCAAAAAACATCTTAACTCGAGCTAAATTATGATTACAATTGCTTTGATAATCCAGTATAATTATCCAGCAGCATTGTATGAAATGAAGTTTGTGTTTGTATAAACAATGTGATTTTCCTCACTGTAGGAGGGAACGTCGATCGCAAACAGATCGCAAGCATTCAGGAGTCTATCGGAGAGACCAGCTCGCAAAGTGTTGTGGTTGCTGTAGACCGGTATGATGGTTATCATTCATTCTAATGAATCTCATAATGTTACAAACACTAATGTCTCTGGACTGTTACAAACACTTCTATTCTTCTCTGCAGGATATTTACAGGCTCTATCAGGCTTGATGGAAATGCCATCGGTAAGTACAAGATTTCATGTTGTGTACATTTTTGCATTTGGCAGACATGTATGTCCACTTACACCACTGTTTATAAATTTGAGGTCGCTAAGATTTCGAAATGTTTTTGAACGAAAGTCTATTTGATCAATAATACAGTAATATTATTACAATTTAAAGTAATTGTTTTCCATTTTAATACATTTACATGCAGTTTATTCCTGTGATGGCAAAGCTGAATTTGTGAAGTGTGAATTTCACATGATCCTCCAGAAGTCATTCTAATATGCTGGTGCTCAAAAATCTAATCTTTTGTAACATTATAAATGTTTTTACTGTCTTTTGATCAGAATTAACATTTATAGTTACATTTAGTCATTTCGCAGATGATTTTATCCAAAGCGACTTACAAATGAGGACAATAGAAACATTAAATTAAATTAAATTATTAATTATTTTAATTATTTGTTAATTTCATTTCAATTATTTATTTAATTTATTAACTGAATTGAATTATTAATTTAATTTAACTTCTTACAAAAAATTTTACTAATCCTAAACCTTTGAACGGTAGTGTATATTGCATTCAGACTATGCATTTTATCCGTTTTTTTTTCTTTCTGGGATTTGAATCCATGACCTGCTCTGTCACATCAGGGAAGATTTAAGTTTTTTGTAGTAATTTTGTTGTTCTTTTGTCATTTTTAAAATGTAGATTTATTTTTTTATTTTAGTTTTAGTAATTCAGTTTAGTTTTAGTAATTTTCATACTTCCACTTAAACGTCATTTATTTTAAGGCAAGATTTCTGAAACAAACCTATTATGAAGCAGGACCAAGAGCAGTTAAATTATTGGCAAGGCGAATGCAAAAACAACAGATTAATAATTGAATTCCTAAATTACATGATCCCAAAACAAACCAAATTAAATATGATCCAAAAGAAATTGGAAATATTTGTAAGCATTACTATGAAGAACTATACAAACAGACCTCTGATATGAACAGAACAAAAGTAATAGAGTTCCTTAATACATTAGATATGCCCTCTATTGGTGATTTACAAAATAAAAGTCTAACTGTAGAAGTAACCACTGAGGAATTACAACAAGCAATGGGTAAATGTAAATCAGGCAAAGCACCAGGGAGTGATGGTTTCCCGTCAGAGTGGTATAGAATTTTTTCTAAAGAATTGATGCCATTACTAAGGGATACTTTCAACTGGGTTAATATAGAGAACAAAACATCCTCAGCTAAGTAAACAGTAATACAACAGACAAAAAAGCTATGGCAATAGTTAACCTCACCTAACTGGCCTTGTTGTTCTTGTTTTGTTTTTTTTTTGTTTTTTTTTTCTCTTCTCTTTAACTGGGGGGATGGTACATATGTATGTGGATGAATGTACAAATATATGCGTGTATATATGCATATGTATATACAGGTGTATTTATTTATATTTGTGTATATGTGTTAATATGGATGTGCAAGTATACAACTGTACACGCTGTAGCATATGTTTGATATGTATATGTTAAATGTATGATTTCTTTTATCCCTTTATAAAAAAAAAAAACATTTATTTTAGTTATTTGCTAATGCAACATTTCCAATTTTCATTCAAGTTTTTCATATTTTAATAATTGAATTTTATAATAGATTATTTTATTATTATTTCATTTCTGCTGTTAACAACATGTTCTAAATGGTTATAGTTTTAGGTAACAAGGAATTAATTTAAATGAATTGCTTAAAGATTAATTTTGTCATCACTTAGTGTTAAAATTTAGAAAAAAATTGTAGTGAAATGCACATTGAAATATTTTCTAATTTAATTTAGCTTCTTACAATAAAATTTACTGATCCTAAACCTTTGAACGGTAGTGTATATTGCATTCAGACTATGCATTTTATCAGTTTTTTTTTCTTTTTCTGGGATTTGAATCCATGACCTGCTCTGTCACATCAGAGAAGATTTAAGTGACATCTTGTTGACCAATGTTGTGTCTCGCAGTGGATTTTGTACGATGGCTGTGTGCTGTATCGATGGACGAATTGGCCTCTCCTACACACCCTCGAATGTTCAGTCTGCAGAAGATCGTGGAGATATCGTACTACAACATGGGTCGTATCAGGTTGCAGTGGTCCAGGATATGGGAGGTTATAGGGGATCATTTCAATAAGGTGAGTTCAAAGCAGCCACCAAATCAGCGCCGGAAGGTAGTCGGTCCATGAAGAGTGTGTGTCACGGTGGCTTTGTGTAATATCAGAGAAATCTAATGATGCTTTTAAATTTCACTCTGCCTGCGGGAGGGCATATGTAATAGATTGAAGAAGAGCCAAAAATGAAAACGCAGCACTCCCGATGCTTTAACATTCCCTGTCTCTTTCATTTTCTGTTTGGGTTCAGGTCGGCTGTAATCCCAATGAGGATGTTGCTATTTTCGCTGTGGATTCTCTGAGGCAGCTGTCCATGAAATTTTTGGAGAAGGGCGAGTTGGCCAATTTCAGATTCCAGAAGGATTTCCTCAGGCCGTTTGAGCACATAATGAAAAAGAACAGGTGAGCGTTTCAATTAGTGAAATATCACTGAATAACACAGACCTTTTTAAAATATAGAAAGTGTCAGTTGAATAACCAAACAAATTGTGATAAACTGCATGCTTTGACGTACAAATGTGTAAGTCTTGCCTTAAAGGGGTCATATGATGTGCCTAAAAAGAACATTATTTTGTGTATTTGGTGTAATGAAATGTGTTTATGCGGTTTAAGGTTCAAAAAACA
>NW_015539926.1:669996-698787 GCF_001515605.1 Sinocyclocheilus anshuiensis
ACGGTGAAAGCCGATCCGGTGATCCACAGCGCGAAGTTGATGTATTTCCTCAGCGCCCAGCACGGATCAGCTCTAGGCATGACGAAGCGGATATCGTCCTCTTTTGAAAGGCCAAACAAAGTAGTTTCGCTTTCACAACGAAACACACAGAACACAAAGACACACGCGTGCGTCTTCACGACATGGCGGCAGCAACAATACTACAGCGAAAATAAAAGTTACGCCTTCTTTCTTTGCGTGAACATTTGGGCGGCGTTATGCAAATCTTCCCACATAGTGACATAGACATGTGGGGGCGTGTTAGAACGAGCCGTTTTAGGTAGGCGTGGCTGACTCTTAACTTTTATAAAGAATATCTCTTTGGATTTGAGACTTTAGTCTTTGCAACTTTACAGATCTTCTTTATGCAGCAAGAGCTTGTAACACTCCAAAGAGAAAGGAAAAATTGAAATCGCATCATATGACCCCTTTAAGATGGGTTAGAGACGCAAGGTTTGTGCTGAATGTAGTTGTTGTTGCTCTCAGGTGGATGTACTGCTTCTAAATATCATCTTCTGAAGGGCTCTGCTCTGGATTCAGGAGACTGAAGTGCCTGCCTCCATATATTTTTAAATCTTCTTTACGTCATGTTCACTGCTTAGTTTAAATATACAAAATGTTCTCCTTTTAAGTGTCGGTAAACATTTTCGACTTTCAGGACATGCCATGCAGACATAAGCAGAAGGTCTTGTTTATTAGTCCTGCGACATTATATAGTTCTTCATTAACATTAGTGGTGTATTGATCCATAGAGAATAAGTAAAAGTTCAAATAACTACATTTTTAAATCAAGTGACCGTAGCTCTGTAGTGTAGCTTTTCCAATAACAAACTATTTTTCTGTAAAGTAGGCACAGCTTTAAAAGTCATGAAAAATCTTCATGAATATAAATACATTTTTTTTTTTTTTACAAAAGTATAATTTTGTTTTAGTTACACTAATGTTTAAAAGGTCCCATATTGTCAAAACTGAAATTTCCTGGCTTTTTTCATGATAACTGAGGTCTAGGTGCTATGTAACTACCATATAAGTTTCAAAACAGTCAGTCCACAGTAAAATTCACACAACCTGCATAAAGTAGCTGTGATTTTTCACGAACCGTTGTGACTTCCTTAAAAAGTTGACGTCAGAACTACACAGTCACCGCCTTCAGTCACCACCCCGAGCACCGCCCACCGTCCCACTCTCCTTTTGCAAAACCCCCAGACAACATTGTGGAAACATGTCGAAAAGGTTAACTTTAACCACGAAACCAGATCGGCTGACCTGTAACGTTACACTCTCACTCAAAGGATGGACGATCTGACAGGATTGTTACTATGAGGTGGATCACATCTAACGTGTATAGTAAAGACAAACTCACCATGTCTATCTAGTCATGATGAAGATGTATATACATTTCAATTTCATCAGGCAACTATTTTTACAGCTACACTATTGTTCCAGCCACAATTAATTACAACAATGTATATACAATTACAGATGATTATATATAAATTGTCAGTTTGTTGTTTTATACACATGCACACAGACAGTATTTCATACACGACATAGTCGTGAGATGCAAGAGCATTGGCAGTTAATTTAGTGAATCAGTCTATGATTATTCAGTTCAAAAATGTATGAAAAGTTATTTTAGGATTATTTATATACTTTTATAGTGTTTATTAACATTTAGTAATTTTTTTATCATTTTAGTTTGTTGTAGTAATTTTGTTGTTCTTTTGTCATTTTTAAATCATTTTTTTATGTAGTTTTATTTTTTATTTCAGTGTAATTCAGTTTAGTTTTAGTAATTTTAGTACTTCAACTTCAACTTTTATTTTAGTTATTTGCTAATGCAACATTTCCACTTTTCTTTCAAGTTTTTCATATTTTAATACATTTTTTATAGATTATTTTATTTCTGCTGTTAACAAAACTTTCACAATGGCTATCGTTTTAGGTAACAGAACTGGTTATGAGCAATTAATGTCAAAGAATTGCTTAAAGATTCATTTTGTCATCACTTAGTAGTTACAATTTAGAAAAATGTTGTAGTGAAATGCACATTGAAAAATGTTCAATTTCAATTATATAAACTATTTTCATCTATTTTTCCAAAAGGTAGCTCAACTATAGTCTAGCTACTTCACATTAGAAGCAGCTTGGCAATCTTCACTTTTAAAGTAGCTTCTCCATCAATGGAAGGATGCGAAGAAGAGAAAGTTCTATTAGCTCATATGGACCCTGCAGTACTCATTAGGCTTAGTGAGTGAACCCAGTGTCAGAAGCCATCATGACTAAACTCCATGACTGATGGAGAAAAATGAACTTGTCTACACGTGTTTGCCCTTGCAGAATGAGATGAAGAGAGTGTGTATGTGTGTGTTTTCCTGCTTTATTCACATGTTTCTTCTCTATCTACAGATCTCCCACCATTAGAGACATGGTGGTCCGCTGTATAGCCCAGATGGTCAACTCTCAGGCTGGGAATATTAGATCAGGGTGGAAGAACATTTTCTCTGTTTTCCATCTCGCTGCCTCTGATCAGGATGAGAGTATTGTAGAGCTGGCCTTCCAGACAACTGGACACATTGTCAGTAAGTGCCTGATGGAGATCAAGAATTCTACGATTTAGGATACAAAATATGCAAGATAAAATCTCTATTTTAGGAATTACTCATGAAGAGCTGTTTTTAATATAATACTGTTTAATTCATTCATTCATTATTTTTTTTATTTAACCTTATTTAAATTAAACCTAATTTTAATTTAACACAAAAAAATTTGCATAAAATAATCAATAATAAAAACAAATCATAGTATTTTTATATTGATCATAACACTGTTTTTCCAATAATATAATTTATTATGAAAATGTTTAAATTTAATTGCTAAATGCTAAAATGAAAAAATGAAATGTTAAAATAAAAAATGCTAAATAGACACATTTTCACTGGTGGACCTCCATCGATTAGACTTGTATATTAGTTGCAGTATATATTTCAAGCATTTTATTTTAAATATTTGTTTTCTTATTTAGTTTATTTTTTTCATTTCCTTTTTTAGCCTTCCACTTATTGGTCAATTTTTTGTTTCTTTTTTTTGGACCAAAAATTAATTTCGTTTTATATTAATAGTTTATTAATTTCATTATAATTATTTATAAATAGTTATAAAATAAAGTATTATAAAATTATTGTTGTAATTTGTTTTATTATTACAGCTATTAAACCTTTGAATTATTACAGCTAAAATTATTCTTTTTTATTTATATTTATGGTATTCATTATCATTTATCAGTTTCCACACTTATAATTTTTTTTATCTGGGTGGGAGTGGAAAGGAAGATTTGCATTGTGAACATTTATTAACTTTTAATTCATTTTTGTTTGTAAAAGGCCTCTGTCATCTCTTCTCTCCTCACAGCGAATGTATTCGAGAAGCATTTTCCAGCTACCATTGATTCCTTCCAGGACGCTGTCAAATGTCTGTCTGAGTTCGCCTGCAACGCTTCTTTCCCCGACACCAGCATGGAGGCAATCCGTCTCATCCGCCACTGCGCCAAATACGTCTCCGACCGACCTCAGGTCAGTGCTAACAAGTGCGCTCTCCATAACAGCTGAATTATGATCTGACCCCGGGTCAGGCTTTAGACAGACATTCACTAAATGGATTACGCTTGAGGAGACCACAGGGCACTTTTAACGAGAAAACTCTCATTACCGGATGCCGTAATGAGCAAAAACTAAAGGCCTTTATTAAGTAGATGGAAAATGTAAACGATCTATTTTCTGCTCTCCATGAAGGGTGATTGTGTTAGGAGCCGTGTTTGTGCTTGTTAAGTGCTTTAGTCCTCTGGTGTTTCTAAAGTGGAGATTAGTGAAGGCAACCCACATGGAGGTATCCACTGCTTCCCAACGAGGGTTGCCAGATTGGGGCAAAAACTTTTTGATCTGTGAATGCAGCTTATAGTCAAGCAGCATGTGTGTTCTGGCATGTGCTTAAGTATGTGCTAAGCAAATCAAATAAGGCTCTGTGAGCAAACTGTGTTTTGTGTCGGCAGGCATTTAAAGACTATACCAGTGATGATATGAATGTTGCGCCGGAGGACCGCGTCTGGGTGAGAGGCTGGTTCCCCATCCTCTTTGAGCTGTCATGCATCATCAACAGGTGTAAGCTGGACGTCCGGACCAGGTTAGCGGCAAACCTATAATACAGACAAATCTCAAATCTTTTTTGATAATAGTTAATAGTTTTTGATAAATGTTTAAAACTACAGAACGAGTTAACTTGCTCCTAGTGTTTTTTTCCCCCAGTAAAGTCTGTAAAGACCACACACAAATTATGAAGAGTGAGAAAAAGTATTTAGTAAAAAATTAATCTAAATTAATACATTTAGATTTACACTAAATATTTACAGCATTCAAAAGTTTCAGGTGAAGTTTTTTTTTTTTTTTTTGAAGAATAAATTTTATTCCACAAGCATGCATTCAATTGATTAAAATACATTCGATTAAAATTCAAAAGTGATGGTAAAGATTTTTATTTTATTGTATTTTAGTTTCACTGTTTTCCTTGAAATATTAACCAGCACTGTTTTCAGCATTGATGACAATAAGAAATGTTTCTTGAACACCAAATTCTACTTCGCCATCACAGACGTAAATTACATTTTAAAATATATTACAACAGAAAACTATGGAAGCCCGTTTCTGCCACTGAATAAAACATTTAAAAAAAAAGGTAATTGTGACTTTTTATCTCACAATTCTGACTTTTTTTTCCTCGTAATTGCGAGTTAACATCTCGCAATTCTGACTTTTTTCTCAGAATTGCATGATATAAACGTGCAGTTATAAAGTCAGTATTGCATGATATAATTCTTGCAATTGCGAGAAAAAAACTCAGAATTGCGAAACTAAATGTTTAAATTCGCAATTCTGACTTTCTCAAAATTTAGTTTAAATCTTTTTTTTTATTATTAAATGCTTTAGATTATTAAATGCTCTATTTGTAGAAATATCGGCAATAAATGATCTTTCTAGTAAACATCGTGTAGCTAAATTAATTGTAGAAGTATCAACCCTGTTACTATGATTTTGTATAGTAAACAACTGACTATTAAGCACTGAATATTTGTGGAAATATTTGCATTAAATTCTCTTTCTAATAAACATATTGTAGCTAAATTAACTGCTAAAGTTTCAGCCCTGTTATTATGATTTTGTTATTAAATGCTTGATATTTGTAGAAATATCTGCAATAAATTATGAGATTTTTTTTAACAACTTCTCAGAATTTAGTTTAAATCTTGCAAGTTTTTTCTCGCAATTGCGTGTTTATATCACGCAATAGTGACTCGCAATTACCTTTTTTATTTATTTATTTTTTCAGTGGCGGAAACGTGCTTCCGTGGAAGACAGTTATAATACATTGTAATAATGTTTTACAACATTGCTGTTTTTTCTGTTTTTTTAATTCAAATAAATGCAGACGACTTTCAAAACAAACAAAAAAAATCTTACCAACCCCAAACTTTGGAACGATCATTTATATTAATTATATTTTCTAGCAAAACATTTTCCATAAACTTTTAAAGTGTGATTTAAGTGTCAGTTTTGAGGCTACAATTATTGCCAACAGTTAAAAACTGAAATCTTCTTATAATCATGCGTATAGCATTGTTAATCTTTTTCACCTTATTCCAACAATCTATTTTTGTTTTGTTTGTCAGGGGTCTGACGGTGATGTTTGAGGTGATGAAGACGTACGGTCACACCTACGAGAAACACTGGTGGCAGGATCTGTTCCGCATTGTGTTCAGGATCTTCGACAACATGAAGCTTCCAGAGCAACAGACTGAGGCAAGTCAGCATCAGCACTAGTAGTTCAACGGATCACAAATCTCACGGTTCGGATCGTATTACGGTTTTTGAGCCACGGATTGGATCGTTTTTCGGATCAGCAAGAAAAAAAAATCTATGTAACTTTGCTTTCCATAAGTATGATACCACAGCAAAAACTCTTAGCCTAAGAAAGTTCAAACATTATTAAAGAGACAAGTGAACAGCCAGTAAAAATAAGAACAAATAGGCTACACAAATTACAAGCATAGATAAATACAACAGAACAATGTTACAAATAAGGTCGGTAGTATTCAGATACAGAAATGTAATAATAAAGTGTAAAATAAAACTGCATAGTGATCACTGTATAAATTAAAAAATAGATTCATCTTTGTCAAAAATGTGTTTTGTGGTTTGATGAGCATAATGACAGCAGCAGGTATTATTAGGCTGCTGCCCCTTTAAGACCTGATGCACGGATCCAATATAGCCTAATGATACACATCCGATTTCTTTCTCAGCTGTTCTCGTTCACTTAAGACACAACAGACTGCATTTGCCACAATGATTGTCGAGATCGGTATTTTGTCATAATTTTATGTGTATATGCATCCGTTCAAAGGCAAGGAGTGAATAAGATAGGAAAGATGGTTCAGTTCGGCTGTGATAGAAAACAGCGCGCGAGTAACGAATCGAGTTCCATTTCGCCTTTTCTTTCGCTAGAATGGTTTAAAATCGCTTGCATGTGTAAACACGTACAATTGATAAACTTTCACTCTATCATGGTTAAATTTTGCAATTAATCCGCGGATCAAATGCGTGCCGAACCGTGGGGCTTGGTCCGTACGAATCACGGATCAACTACGATCCGTTTAATCAGCACTGAAACCTGTCCTAGAAGATAATAAGACATCCATTTTAGAAAGTGTCACTTTCCATTTCCATTGTTTGGAAGGGGAATCTCTCTGGCATTCACATAATCATATGGTAGCACTCCAGTATCTTCATGCCAAGGATGGAAAACCGTGGCTAATGTTTTATTTTGTATCTTCCCACAGAAAGCGGAGTGGATGACCACCACCTGCAATCATGCACTTTATGCTATCTGTGACGTTTTCACACAGTACTTTGAATCTCTCAGTGATGTTCTGTTAGATGATATCCTCACTCAGCTCTACTGGTGTGTGCAGCAAGGTGAGTGTTCAGTACCAGCAATAGACAAGGTACAATTGCAGTACATTTACAGTGACCCTGTTGAGAAAACAACATTGTTCAAAATGCTGAAGTCTAGAAGATTTTGTGTGTAGGCGGTTCATTGAAATGCATATGTGAATTATGACTTCAGGTCATGATCTCACTCGCTCATCTCTCCTCACAGATAATGAGCAATTAGCAAGATCAGGCACTAATTGCCTTGAAAATGTGGTCATCCTCAATGGCGAGAAGTTTAACGCTGAGACCTGGGACAAGACCTGCAACTGTATGCTAGACATCTTCAAAACCACCATCCCACACATGTGAGTGTTCACATAAAGGTCTTTCTTTTCAGAATTGATGGTTTACTCTTTTCCTAAGGGGTCATTTTATAAAATAAATAATAATAGTTTCCCTCTTATATAAATGTGTATAAAAGTAATCAGTTACTCCATAATTAAAAAAAAAATTCTAGTGTCTTAATTAGAATGTGAACTCTTTAAGGATAAGTCTTTATCATGTTTTACATGTTATCAGTAGGCATCATAATCTGAAAATATCAACCCTGTTATCATAATTTTGTATAGTAAACTGACTATTAAATACTCAATATTTTTAGAAATATCTGCAATAAATTATCTAATAAACATCTTGTAGCTAAATGAACGGTAAATCTGTCAACCCTGTTGCTATGAGCCTGTAAAGTAAACAACGGATTATAAATGCTCTATTTGTAGAAATATCTGCAATAAATTATCTTTCTTATAAACATCCTGTAGCTAAATGACCTGTATAAGTGTCAACCCTGTTACTATGATTTTTTATTAAAGTAAAAAAAAACGATTTTTAAATGCACTATTTGTAAAAATATGTGCATTAAATTACTTTTTGAATAAACATCTTGTAGTTAAATTAACTGTAGACGTGTCAACCCTGTTACTATGTTTAAGTAAACGACTGATTATTAAATGCTCTAATTGTAACAAAAAAAAAATATATATATATGCATTAAATTCTCTTTTGAATAAACATTTTGTAGCTAAATATTAACTGTTAAAATTTCAACCCTGTTACTATGATTTTGTTATTAAATGCTTGATATTTGTAGAAATATCTGCAATAAATTGAGATTTTTTTAATAATTTACATGGAAGACATGAAAGCTGTAAAAGTGTCAGCCCTGTTACCAAACCCTTTTCCCTTTTTGGCATAATTATATAAAGAAGGCATAATTATATAAAAAAAAAAAATACATTTATTAATTTAGCTTGACATGGCAACCCATATAATTAAACTGGAAAAGGCACCTGCACCCTCTAACCCAGCTCTGTGTTGTTTTCAGGCTGTTGACATGGAGACCGGCTGGTACAGAGGGAGATCATGTGACTCAGCTCGACTCTGATAAACAGCTGGTATGCAAATAAGATTTCCAGACTGTGCTCAAAGTTTAAGTGTTCATGGAGGGTCATCTCAACCAGATGTTCTTCTAGTGCTATAGGAGTTCATTTTAATGTTAGAATATTAATTAGTACTGATCCGGTGCTTACAGGACTCCATTTCCCAGAAGTCAGTGGATATTCAGACTCGGTCAGATGACCAGCAGTCGGTGAACAGCATGGAGAAGGCTTTGGCTGAAAACCGCAGGCAGAGTCAGTTCAGTGTGGCTTTAGGCATGTATCAGGGTGGCCAACCATCCGGATTATTGTTCTTTATTGATCTTTTATTTCTTCTTTTTTTTTTTCACAATATTTCATAACTGAAAGATTTGAAACTCAATAATGAAACTAAAATTGCTAGCTATTGTTACTCATTAATTATACATTTAAGCACAAATGCAACAGTATTTGATTGCAGAATGCCACAAATGACCAGTTAGAATCGAGAAAATCCAGAGAATCATGTAATCATGTAATAATCCTTAATGATTTTCATTAAATAAATTTAACATTATTTTTATTATACAGATTTTAGTCTGATTTCATAAAGCACCCAGAACATACTGACTATCAGCTGGTCAGCTGTTCATTTTGTGTTTCCATATGCGATCTCCCCAGAAGCCCAGGAACAAAGGCTGTTTGCAGCTCTGCTCATAAAGTGTGTCGTCCAGCTGGAGCTCATTCAGACCATAGACAACATTGTGTTCTTTCCTGCAACTAGTAAGAAGGAGGATGCTGAAAACTTTGCAGCAGCACAGGTACCATCTTTTACTATCTCTGATTATAAACAAATGTTTTTTTTGGTTTTTTTACTTTTGCATACTTGGGATTACAATCAGGAAATGTCATAAGCAAGATTGCGTTGGCCACATCAGTGTTATTTTAGCATTATTTTATACTATTATAGTATTTATTAATATTTTGAATTACCTTTATTTTCAGTTTTCATTTTAGTTTTAAGTTTTAGTAATTTTAGTATGTGCTTTATATTATAATTTTTTTCTATGTAGCTTCAATGTATTTTATTTCCGTTTTAATTAACTTAAACATATTTATTTTGGTTAGTGGCCAAGCAACATTTATAATCTTCATTTAAGTTTTTTTTTTTTTTTAAGTTTAAGTTTTCATCTAATATTTCAATTACCAAAAAACATTTTAATAGTTATAGTTTTAAAGCAGAATGCAGAATAAACAACAATTATGTGAAATAAATTGACTGATTACTTTATTTAATTTTTTTTCATTCTATTTTTATTTATTTTATTTCATTCTATTTTATTTTTATTCCTAATTATTTATCAAGAAAAAAGTGTGGAAATAAAAATAATACAATTTTAAGTAATAATACAATTCTGTTTAATTCTACTATATAAATAATATATTAATAATAACATGTAAAATGTAATATATTAATAAGAATAAAAAAATAAAAGCTTAAAACCCCTTATGCTAGGTCACATCATTTAAATGATTATTGCGTAAAAATGGTTATATTAAAGGATTCATGAAGATTTTATCTCTAAGTTATAGTCAGTTATACAGTCTAAATGAAGTGTGTTTTCCTGCAGAGAGATGCTCTGGACGCTGACGTACATGTGGATACTCAGGACCAGGGAATGTATCGCTACCTGACCTCAGAACAGCTGTTTAAACTGCTCGACTGTCTTCTGGAGTCCCATCGCTTTGCTAAGGCCTTTAACTCCAATAACGAACAGAGAACCGCACTGTGGAAGGCTGGTCAGTACTCACGATCATTTCTTTGTTGTTAGAAACTTGAGATGCAATAAATATATCCATTGTTAGGAGTTTATTTCTCCACATCTACCAAAGCCGCCACATAGCTTGCAGATCACGTTGTATCAAGTCCTCCGTTATCAGATAGAGCCACCTGTCTGGCCTAATGGAAAGTCTTTGTCACGTCTGGCTTGATTTCTTCTCCCGTCCCACATTAAAAGAGCTCACTGTGTCTCCGTGTGTGTGATCAGGTTTCAAAGGGAAGTCGAAGCCCAATCTGCTGAAACAGGAGACCAGCAGCCTGGCGTGTGGCCTGCGCATCCTCTTCCGCATGTACATGGACCAGAGCAGGCAGGACGCCTGGGAGGAGGTGCAGAAGAGACTGCTCAAGTAAGACATCACTGTCACGTTCGTGACTGGGACCACTGTGCTGTCAGACCCTGCGGCCATGTAAACATTATTCAGCTAATTACATACTCATAGCTGTTGCTGTCTTCAGTACACTTCATATCTTTTACATTTAGCTTAGAGACATCTTTTGATATTTTTATAATACGCTGCCACTATAACAGAAATCAAATATTATCTTAAAGATCCTGGGAAATCAAAATAGAGGAGTTTTTGGCTTGTATTACCCCTTAGTTTAGGTTAAACACGTTTTTTTTTTTAAAGAAATTATTACTTTTATTCAACAAGGATGCATTAAATTGATCAGAAGTGGCAGTAAAGATATTTATAATTTATACAAAATATTTCTATTTTAATAAAATTATTTTCTTTTGAACTTTCTAGTCATCGAGGAGTCCTGAGATGTAAACTCACAATTCTATGGAAAAAGTCAGAATTGACTTTTTTTCTCAGAACTGCAAGTTTATATCTCGCAACCCTGACTTTATAACATGCAATTGCGAGTTAAGTCGGAATTGTGAGATTTAAACTCGCAGTTCTGAGAAAATATCAGTCTTTCCCCCCCTTAGAATTGGAACTTATAACCCACAATTGCGAGTTTATATCACACAATTCTTAGAAAAAAGTCAGAATTGCGAGAAAAAAGTCAGAATTGCGAGATACAAGCTTTGAGTTTATATCTCACAATTCTGACTTTATAATTTGCAATTAGGAGTTTTATATTACGCAATTCTGAGAAAAAACATCAGAATTGAGTTTATATCTCGCAATTCTGACTTTCTCACAAGTGCGAGTTTATATCCCGCAATTCTGACTTTATAACTCACAATTGGGAGTTTATATCAATCAATTATAAGAAAAAAAGCCAGAATTGCAAGATAAAAAGTCGCAATTGCGAGAAAAAAGTCAGAATTGTGAGATTCTGAGAAGTCTGTGAGAAGTTGCAATTACCTTTTTTTTATTCTTTACTCAGTGGCAGAAACGGGATTCTGTAGTTTTATTTCTATAGTATACATTTTAAATTATATTAAAATAGAAAAGTTACAATTACTTTAAATTGTAATAATATTTTTTTTTAAATACAGCTTTCAAATAAATATATTTAAATGAAATACACACACAATAAAAAAATAAATAAAAAAAAGTACTTTCTATTCTGGATAAATAGACCAAAAATATTGATGACACATTCTGCACTTGCTTGTATAATCAAATTATATCCAAATATACTACATCCAAAATATATCCAAACACATGCCACCAACTAGTAATGGCAAGTAGCAATGCGTCTTCATGACTGTAGCATAAATTAAAGTATTTTGGATATTTTATAAAAAGGGAGGGATGTAATATGTTCTACCTAAGTTTCTGTCTTTAAGCATCTTGGTATGTGTTTGTTAATAATAAAACACACTTTCACACACACACACACACATGTGTGTGTCCCACGACAACATGAAATGGCATTCGCTGTTTTACTACCATCATGTGACAAGTTTCCAGGTAAAACAGGATAGACAACAAGGAACAAGACTGTTCCAATATAATAATTAGGATTCTGTTCAAAATAATGCCCAGTAGGATCCTAATAGATAAACTCACAGGATGTTTTGCAGTTAGAGTCAAATAAAGACTTCAACTGTAGTAATGTTTAGAATCTAAAAACACTTAGACTTCAGAAGAGCAGCGCATTAAAAGCCATGTTGGTTCCTCATTCCAATTTGTTCATTTTTATGCTGGACAAAGGTCACATCCTGAAGTGGGAGTGTGGGTTTGCTTTATTGAATTGCGATTGGTGCTCTGGCGTGGATCCAACAGAGAAAGAGTTTCATGCACCATTAGGGCATCGTTTTGTTAGATTAGTTGAGTAATAAACATTAGCGCTAACAAATTAAGCTTTAAAACGAGACACGAACTACACTGAGCACTAATTTCACTCTATCCCGGAGTCTCAGACCTGTGCGCTTCCATTTAGCATTTAGCACACGTGTCCCTCACTCTCAGACTTCACTGCTAATAGCGTGCAATCATGAGACAGTCAGACTCTGACTTCCTTGTCTGCAGGAAGACTATCAGAGACACTAGTCATTGGCTGTGTTCAGTCCTGCAGACCTGCTTAACCAGGCTAAAGGGGATTTCGGTGAGATTAGGTCATGATGAGTGAAGGAAGTCGCAGGGCAGATGGGAGTTATATAAGACATATGAGGGGAGGAGCCTATCAGAGGTCACTAAGGCTGTATTCAAGATGTTTGTGGAATATTTAAATCCTCTGTGCTAAACCGCAGTCTCTTTTTCTGTTTGTTAGCGTGTGCAGTGACGCTGTGGCTTACTTCCTGACCCTGACGTCTGAGAGCCACCGCGAGGCCTGGACTAACCTGCTGCTGCTCTTCCTTACCAAAGTGCTCAAGATCAGTGATGACAGGGTGAGTGTCTGATTCACTGCTGATACGTTAGTGAAGCTGCACAGAATTGTTCAGTCCAGCATTTCCCAACTGAGGCTTTGCAATCCCCTAGTGGTTAATGATGGAACTGCAAGACCATTCATAAGTTTATATGAAACTATTTTTTAAAACGAATGTAAATGATTAAAAACCAAAAAAAAAAAAATTCTTTACTCTTTTTTTTTTTGTATAAAATTATTTGTATAGTTCATGTATAGTTCAAGTCCTGACGTCTGATAATGATGACCAATTGAGCATTCAAGTCATGTAACTGTACCTAATAGCTTTTAAAGGGATAGTTCACCCAAAAATGAAAATTCTGTCATTAATTAATGACAGAAATTTCATTTTTAGTTGAACTATCCATTTAAGTGAAAATTGGTTAAGTTTTTGTAAAATATTTGATAAAATATATATATTTACTTATTTTTATTATTTAGTAAATATTAGTGCTGTCAAACGATTAATCACATCCAAAATAAGTTTTTGTTTACATAATATATGTGTGTGTGTGTGTGTGTGTACTGTGTATATTTATTATGTCTATATAAATACACACACATGCATGTATATATTTAAGAAAAATATGTTATGTTAAAAGTTGAAATATATTTCTGTAATATAAATATATACAGGTGCATCTCAATAAATTAGAATGTCGTGGAAAAGTTCATTTATTTCAGTGATTCAACTCAAATTGTGAAACTCGTGTATTAAATAAATTCAATGCACACAGACTGAAGTAGTTTAAGTCTTTGGTTCTTTTAATTGTGATGATTTTGGCTCACATTTAACAAAAACCCACCAATTCACTATCTCAACTAATTAGAATACTTCATAAGAAAAAAGAAAAAAAACATTTTTAGTGAATTGTTGGCCTTCTGGAAAGTATGTTCATTTACTGTACATGTACTCAATACTTGGTAGGGGCTCCTTTTGCTTTAATTACTGCCTCAATTCGGCGTGGCATGGAGGTGATCAGTTTGTGGCACTGCTGAGGTGGTATGGAAGCCCAGGTTTCTTTGACAGTGGCCTTCAGCTCATCTACATTTTTTTGAGATGCACCTGTACATGTAAATATTTTCAAAATATATACTGTATGTGTGTGTGTATATGTATATATATATATATGTATATACAGTACACACACATTATGTAAACAAAAACTTATTTTGGAGGCGATTAATCGTGATTAATTGTTTGACAGCACTAGTAAATATGTTAAAATATTTTACAATTATTAATACATTTCGTTTTATATATTATTTACACTATTGTTCATAAGTTTGGGGTTGGTAATTCTTTTCTGGGGTTTTTTTTTTTTTATAGAAATTTTGAAATTTGTAATCATTGTTTTTTCCCAGAAAATATTAAGCAGCATAACTATTTTCAATGCATAATTAATAAATAATGATATGAAATTAATCAGAATATTTGAATGATTTCTGAAGGATCATGTGACACTGAAGACTGAAGTAATGATGCCGAAAATTCAGCTTTGCCATCACAGGAATAAATTACATTTTAAAATATATTCAAAGTGTTATATTTTTCCTAATATTACTATGTTTACTGCATTTTTAATCAAATGCAGCCTGAGCAAGAATTAGGGATTTTTTTTCCAAAAACATTTAAAAAATATATATTCTTACCAACCCCAAACCTTCGATGGTAAATAAATATACTTACTTTTATTATTTAGTACATGTGATGTAGTCCACATCACAGCAGCTTGATCGGAAAAGTGTTTTAATTCCAAAACAAGCTAATTGATATGAATGATCAATGCTCAGTCATTTTTAATCTTTCTCAATTAGAGCCCTAATGCATTACAGAGTCACACACCGAGACAACACCGCAGTTTTGTGTTAATGTAAATGATTATGAGAGCACACCTGGTGCTAATCAACACAGGTTTAATACGATTCCACCGTGGCGTGCGGTGAGAAAATGTAAAGGAATTAAAACACACGTGTTTGCTTTGCAGTTCAAGGCCCATGCGTCCCGATACTACCCTCTGCTTTGTGAGATCATGCAGTTTGACCTGATCCCGGAGCTGAGGGCCGTCCTGCGCAAGTTCTTCCTGCGCATCGGATTGGTGTTCCAGATCACCCAGACTTTGGAAGCAGATCAGCCTTCAGGCGTCCAAACTCCCAACGACGCCTAGAAGAAGCTACAGCAGTGCCTGTTCCTACTACGGTCTCCTCTTTTCATCTGCAGGACGTGAGCATCTGATCTCCTGCAACCAATGAGGAGATGGACTGCGTCAGATATGATGGTACTAATATCAACCCCCCGCCTGCCCTTTGAGGGTCTGCTCTGGACAAACAGCCAATCCCAGATCAGGAACTACGTCCCACCCACTGGACAAATGTCCAGGCCTTGTACAATAGGTTCAAATTATCTAGAACATCATGAGGATGCTGAATATCGCTACTACTATACAAATGCTTGACCTTTGAGATCTTCAAAAGGTCCAGATATATTTCAAAACAGTGTCTTGGCATTATATTAAAAGCTGTTTGAAGAATGACAGAAGGGTTGCATATCAAGCAGTGTGATGTTTCTCAAGCGATTCAGATTTTTGTTTTATTTTGTTGCGTTTGCACCGCTAATGGCTAACTCCGAAGAAACTAGTTGTACAGAATTCCAGCTTTGTAATATAATCTCACAACACTAGATTTAGTTTTCTGTATCTTTTCGTTTGTTTCTCAGAAATTTGCTGCACTTGTTTTCTTGATCAAAATGCACTGGAGATTTTTACTTTTGTGATAAATTATTGAACTATGCCATCTTTCCCTCCATAACTGTCCAGCTAGAGATTTCTAATACGATATAAAGTGATTAGTTCGATTTACTCCATTTTATATATGCTGACACTTTTTTTAATTAAACACTGAGGGCAACTAAGATCCTTCAAAAGGAAAAAAAACTTGAAAATTGAGGTCGAGTTAAATGTGAGCTGCATCTGAATCACTGGTTTGTATCCCTGTTTGGAGTTAGGCTTCACTCTACATGTACAAATTTAAACAAACAGTTAATATATTTAAAATCTTCTCTTTGGTTTTTTGGATTGGGTTGTATTGTATAGAAATTAATGATAGCTGCGCTTTAAAAACTGTTGATGGAATAAGGATGTGAAGCATTCCTGGCTAGTGAGGGTGACTGTAATGGTACAGCCCTGTAAAGTTTTCTATATGGAATAAAATGATCTGTACAACTCTATATGACACTGGTCATTATCACCACACATTCTAATCAGGTCATAGGTCAATAAAGTTTCAACGTTGAAATCAGGTCATAGGTCAATAAAGTTTCAACGTTGAAAAGCTGTTTTCAACGTTGAAAAGAATATGAAGACTGCAATTCAGCTTTGCCATTACAGGAATAAATTAAATTTAAAATATATATTACAACAGAAAACAGCTATTTTAAATTGCAAAAAATATTTCACAATATTAAGGTTTTTACTGTATTTTAATCAAATAAATGCAGCCTTGGTGAGCAAGACTACTATTGTTAAAAAAATTACTTAACGGTAGTGTCAAAACTATATTTAAAATAAAAAATATAATAAAAATGATTGAGACACCATTTGAACAATTTCATTTACGGTTTGAATTTCATAAAAACAGTCGCTGTTTTTATATGGTCAATTTTGAACAAATTAAATTGTGACTTTTTCCTTCTAATCCCATTTCTCCACAAACTGAGCCATTAAAAAAAACGATGGAACGTGAACGCACACGTCACATATAGATGAAATGCAAAGGGTTCAAAAATTCGTAAAATATTAAAGAGTCAATACACATTACATTGGCTTATTTTTTCCGACTGTAAGCTTATGCTTGCATAAGCTCATATTCCTACTTACAATTAATGTGTTGTAAAACAATCATTAAAAATGAAAAACGAATCACATATTACAACATTGGAAGTCTATATCTCTCACCTGAGAAACAGAGTTCATGCCGTTTACACATTCACACAAAGTCACAGTATGAAGCATCAAAGTGAATTTCCCAGACTGCACTCTCTGACTGGAGGGAACAGACTCTTAATGCTACAGGAAGTGTTCCAGAACTTTCTAAGTGCAATATTTCATTCACAACAATCAAAAGTCAGACAGAAACAAAAGAAACTGGACTAATGAATTGTTAATGTTCATCTTTGGCCTCAAGTATACAACTTGTTCCTTACAAAATAGCTAAATAGTGTAACTGGCATAAGAATTCATAATTCATGCGTCTTGAATGAGATTTAACCATGGTAAGTGGATGGCCCTTCCCAATCCTGGCCTACGTGGTTTTGGCTGGATGGCCTGCGACCGCTCATGAATCTCTTCAGCGTTTCAGAGGAACTAGGATGTAACCAGGTGTCTGTCGCAATGGTGTCAATGGAAACGCGCCGATCGGTTGAAGGAGGAGTCTGTGGCCATAGCTCCTCCCCTTCCTCTGCTGACACTTGCCCTAGATAGCACAAGATACATATCTCAGTGCTTCTAATTACATTTATGGCTTTGTGTTCAGCAAGCTAACAGCTTAGCATAGCGCTAACGGATTAAGAAAAGCTTTTGAGTAGCTAAAACAAGATATCAAAATTTAAGTTTTTCATCTTTGTGTAGTTTGGATTCTAGATATATCCACCCCTAAAAGTCACGCAAAGCAACAAACTGTGGTTGGTCGTGTTAAGCCCAAAATATTCTTCATTTTGCACACAGTGTGCATGCCGTAAATAAAAATGCCGTACATTTTTTATGTCTTATAACTTGTGGAGAGAAATAGCGCAGACACTGGACAAAGTTGAATCTTTCTAGTGCACATGTCAGGGTTTTTCCCAAAACAAATTTTTGTCCTTATTTGATCAGTTAATGTAAATAATGAGTGATGTAAATGACTGCTGCACTTGTGATAGCGCGCATGTTAACTGAGGGAGAGAAAGAGTAGAGAGCCCCTCCTTGTGCACTTTCTCTAACCGTCTTACCCTCCCTCAAAATCAACTGACATGACGGTAAAAGGTCGGAAGATTTCGGAGTGCATTCGGAGATTTTTTTTTAAAACTTGAACCACTGGTGGTGTGAATTGTGCTAAAAAAAAACAAAACAAAAACAAATCGTCGTCTTATCTTTTCTGACAAGTGTTTCACACATGCAACTAACATAACTTTTAATAAAAAAAAAAATCCTATGATGAAGTGTTTGTCCTAACAACCGGGATTAGCACACGCCTGCTAATGTCCGATTCATGACATAACGACTCATTTGAACCGGTTCATTTTAATGAATGGTTAAAACAACTGATCTGTCCAACCCGTACGAAAATCTGAGATGACCAAACACCTAAGAAGAGATGATGCCAACCCCTCACAAGACCTCAGATGATGGCAACCCTCAAACAACATACAAAACTACCAAATTTTTACTATAAGTTTAATCGCAACATATAATCATTGCAGTTAATAGTGTTCACCGTCTGTTTGATTACTGCATAACTGCATGAATTTTACTGTACATTTCTGCCATATGGACATCAACTTGACAGTCACCACTGCTAAGCTACTGCTAAATATAATCTAGAAACTTTAAAATAGAAACTTAAATTTTCTGTAAAGCTGCTTTGCAATGATTTGTATCGTGAAAAGCGCTATACAAATAAACTTGCATTGAATTGAATATTAGTTAAAATAAACCACAAAGACTTTTTTTGACGCAGAAAAAAAAACCCTGCGTGTATTTGGTCACTCAATCAAATGGAGTAAACTGTGAAAGGCTATGCGTTTTTGCTGTATGCATATGCTAAATTTCCCCAATATACTTCAAGCGAAATTGAAGAATGAACTGCTGTGACCTCATTTTGAACAAACATTTCGATCAGCCTACTAAATTCTACTGGAGTCTGTTGTTAGGCCTGTCGCAATAATCAATATATCAACTTATCGTGCAATATATGTACATGACCTCAATCATTTTTGGTGACGCAATATATCACCCATTATATTTACTTAAAAATTAATGTCACCATGTTTTGTACATTCCACTTGTGCCTGTGTCTTTTGCAGCTTCTCGTACATAACGAGGTGTAGTCATGAGGTGCTAGTTCAAATTGAAAAAATGCTTCTACAAAAAAAGTTTCATCTGCAGATATGGTCTTGTTTAGGGAAACTTTCACTGTGCCTTTGTGCATATGGAGATCTGACTGCTAAGTAGTGAATGTGTTTTTCAGCAATAGTGTGCACCCTTAATTTACAGAGCAAAGGTCAGAGAAAAATCTGTAGATGGAAAAATCTCCATACAAGTTCCTTGTGCATTTTTCTTTTATTCTACTTGTTACTTTGCACTTTTTGTTAGAAAATGTTTATTTACTATTTATTCAGGTTTTTTAAGGTATCTAATACGCAATTATTTCTGGGGCAATATATCGCACAACAAAAAGTTGTTATCGTGACAGGCCTATCTGTTGTGGGAGTTCAAAAGGGTTTGTCAAAGACTTGTAAACACATTCACACTAACATTCATCAGTTGTGTTACTGTATTCATTAGATGATTTTATATGATTTTATGATACTTTGTATAAATTTTGCTATGGCTGATAACCATAAGTACATCTCAAATAACAACCTAGTTATTTTTTGACGTTGTTTCCCCAATTTGCATTCTTTGTAATCTAAAAAAAAAAAAACTGTACCTGATAGTCAAAAGTCTTTCTTGTGAGTATCTTTAAATGCTTATATTTTCCTAACTCTCCCCGGATAGTGTATTTTAAGGAAAATAATTTTTTATATTGTCACACGTTGCAAACAAGAACTCTGCCAGGTGTATATCAAGGCCTTGAGTGTCCCTGTCAAAACTAAAGTACACCTAAGGTATTACATGTTGGCGTCTTCCTGTCAAAGTGCGCCAGATTAAGCTGCAGTGTTGACCAGACTTCATGCCAGTAGTCAAATGTAGTCTGGCTGGGCAAGACTAACCAACCCAAGGTGATTTTCCTTTCAGATTCAGAGCTCCTGACCTGATCTCCAATCATGTTCTCTCATGTTGTTCAGCGATGTCATCTTGTTCTTTGTGCGCTCTCTCAGCCATTCTATTTCTGTGCTGGTAATCGAGTGCAGAGACTGGCTGTCAGGACTGCGGTCAGGTCGAGCGTACCTGTTTACCACATCCTACCAACAAAACAAAAGTACAGTTATTCAGTCTTTATCGATGCATTCAATTAAAAAAACATTCTACTGTAGCTCTGTTATAAATCCCAACCCAATGGCATCTAAATAGTAAGCAGGCTTTAAAAGGATAGTTCACCCAAAAATGAAAATTCTGTCATTAATTACCCTCATGTCGTTCCAAACCTGTAAGACCTTCATTCATCTTTGGAACACAAATTAAGATATTTTTGATGAAATCTGAGAGCTTTCTGACCTTCCATAGACAGCAAGGGTACTACACGCATGTAGAACACACATACGCTGCGCCTTATTTACATTCAGAGGAAAGCGCGCGCATGCGTCGTGGCACTCTCCAAAATGGTGCCTGAGGGTGACGTGGAGGAGAAGAATTGTTGAATAAAGTCAATAAAATAAAAAGTGAATAAAATTTGTTTTTGTTTTCTTAGCGCACAAAAGTATTCTCATAGCTTCATAAAATTAAGGTTGAACCACAGATGTCACATGGACTATTTTAATGATGTCCTTACTACTTTTCTGGGCCTTGATCGTGGTAGTACCCTTGCTGTCTATGGAAGGACAGAGAGCTCTCGGATTTCATCAAAAATACCTTAATTTGTGTTCCGAAGATGAAAAAAGGTCTTATGGGTTTTGAGGGTGAGTAATTAATGACAGAATTTTAATTTTTGGGTGAACTATCCCTTTAAAGATACCTCGTTTAACCGAATTCTAAGGCAGGATGCACATATTAAGTTGAAGTTTACATCTTCCGAACATTCATTCACATATTTGCGCTACGCCAGTGTCTTCACACACAGACGAAACTTACTAGAGAAGTGTGATGTGTGACAAATATATCTGTAAATAAATACAATTTAAATTCACATCTCGTACACTTTAATGACCTTTGAATGGAATATATACGCTCCCTTCGAACTGGAATCATGGCGGAATATCCTTTGATGTACACTTCGCAGGGCACTTACATTCGAATTGAACAAACGTCTGAAGCGATAAGAGATACACACAAAATGTGCAGAGCGGGGGTGCGTGAGGACTGGAATTGAGAACCGCTGCCAAAATGCATTCCAACAATGGGAGTTGCTGCCTATGTAGAGCGTTCCAAATCAGTCAATTATGAGGTCTGACAGTTGCATTCACATCTCGTCTTTCGCAGAATCTTGCACGACATTGCATTCTAAAAGTGTGGCGCTCAAGTTTAAAAGTTCAACTTTTAAAAAGCATGATTCTATATGTTGCATTTTTTTCCATTCTACTGAACATTGGAAGTCGGCAGCCCATGTAAGAAGAAGCAAGGCAGCTAGGTTTCGGAACAGATCTAAAGACATTGCCTTTGTCAAGTGAGGTTGTAGTTGTGTGTAACTGGGAACTCTTACTTCAGACATGTCTGCCTTCCTGACTGCCGGTCTCACTCTTTGGTCACGCCGGGATCGTAGAAGGAATGAATCGTCACTGGGGTCTGTGTAGAAACAACTGATTGGTTATTTACAGCCGACACATGTTCAGCAACAGCAGGCTCTGCAGTCCTCTCTCTCTCTCTCTCTCTCTCTCGCTCTCTAGCTCTCTAGCTCTCTAGCTCTCTAGCTCTCTCTCTCTCTCTCGCTCCAACATGCACGAGTCAAGCAATCAAAGCTTGGTAATTGAAACTGAGCAAATGAAATGGCATTTAATGGATGAGACTGATTTGGGAACTCATTTACAAGGTGACTGTTGATCTCTCTGGGGAGCCACTGAGGACAGGCATTATCCTCACCCCAGAGTCAATCTCTCTTCTGTCTGGTATTCATAGCTGTCACACTAGCTGTCACTCGACCCTGGTGGCAGTGACAGCAGCTGTCTGATGGCAGTGTCACGCATTGTCTGCTGCTCATACTGTCACATACACACCACTATACTTGTAAAAACATCCCATTGACATCTACTGTTTCTAAATGATGTTAATCGATAAGCCCCAAACTCTAATGCTACACCTTAAGTGTCTTTTAACTTAGATATCACAGTATATTAATAAAGCGAAAATGGTCAAAATGAACATGAACCACAGAACTAAATATCACAATAACATGCTACATTTTTGCATGGAGGGTTTTTGCAGGAGATCTTGCATCGATCTTTAATGATACAAGGACTGTGTTGTGGACAAGCATTGTAACTTGTGTGTGGCAAGATTCCACATTATTTTTGAAAGGTTTTTATGATTTTTTTTCTTCTTTTTGGTGATATTTTTGATGAAATCCGAGAGCTTTCTGACCCTGCATAGACAGCAACGCAACTACATGTTCAAGAACAAGAAAGGTAGTAAGGACATCGTTAAAATAGTCCATGTGACATCTGTGTTATTTTTGTTTTATTTGCGCACAAAAAGAATTCTTGTAGCTTCATAACATTACGGTTGAACCACTGATGTCACATGGACTATTTTAACAATGTCCTTACTACCTTTCTGGGCCTTGAATGTGGTATTTCCATTGCTGTCTTTCATCAAAAATAGATTAATTAAAAAAAAATATCTTACTTGTGTTTCGAAGATGAATGAAGGTCTTACAGGTTTGGAACGACATGAGGGTGAGAAATTAAATGACAGAATTTCCATTTTTCGGTGAACTATTTCTTTAAAGTACACTCTTTTAGGGATAGTTCACCTAAAAATGAAAATTCTGTCATTATTTACTCACCCTCATGTCGTTCCAAACCTGTATGAGTTTCTTACTTCTGTTGAACACAAAAAATATATTTTGAAGAATGTCGGTAATCAAACAATTGATGGTAGCCATTGACTTCCATTGCATGCTTTAAGTCAATGGCTGTTTTGGGAGTCAATTAAGCGTTTTGTTATACCTAAAAAGGCCAAAGTCCAAAAAAAAAAACTTTCGAAACTCATGTGGAATCTCGCCACACACGTTGAGTTATAATAACGCTTTTCCGAAAATTATAATTATTTACTCACTCTCATGTCATACCAAATCTGTATGACTATATGATACATTTCTCAAAAATTATTCACATTCAACAAAAGAATATGTCATACAGGTTTGGAACAACTTGAGGGCGAGTAAATGCTGACAGAATTTTCATTTTGTGTGAACTATCCCTTTAAGTATGTATACTGGTGGGTGTAATCTTAATGTTGTCTAAACTTTGCACATGAAAAAGTATTTGTGACACATTTGTGAGTAAAACACTTCCCTCCATCAATAAACACGTCAAGTCAATAACCAAAACCAGCACTAACAGAGTGCAGATACCCTTTAAGGGCTCAGAAAAATGGGTCACGGAAAAACAGTCAAGATTTTTTTGGTGGCGCACACGCAACTCACTTGCTCATGATGCCGCTGCCCTGAAGACACCATGTCAAAGTAACCTGCCCAGGAAATACAGGTACTGTATGAGTCTGCAGTTTTTTTTTCAGCAATTATATATTTTATTTATATAGTACCATTTAAAAGTTATTTTTTTAATGATTTTGAAAGTCTCTTAAGGCCCATTCAGCCCAAGAACCACAAATATAAAGATAACTATAACGGTAGCTATATTAGCATCCACATCAACAAATGATATTGTTCTGTTTATACTAAGTGCGCATGGCAGATAAATTGTCTGCAGCTTTAAAGGGGTCATATGATGCGATTTCATGTTTTCCTTTGTCTTTGGAGCGTTACAAGCTGTTCGTGCATATATAAGAACCGTAAAGTGCGCAACACGTACGTCCTACGTCATTCGCCCCGGAACAGTCAGCAGAAGTGAGAAAAAAAGTATTTATAACATTTTAAATATGGATATTTTTATTACAAAAACGCATCGATTTGCTACAGGAGGCCTTTATACCACACATTCTCAAGCATGTGACGGAAATGTTACACCCCTATCATATTGTGATGATGCCCTGTCAGGCCGGAGCGATGATTCAAAAACATGAAAACCCATTATAAACGAGGCATTTGTTGCTTCCAGTGGGGACATAATTATGGATTATAATGACTTATACTGTCTTTTGACGCGTTGCGTTGCATCGCGCCGCGTAAACATAAAACCATGTCTGCATTTGTGATCGGAGAAATGACAAACAACAAGCCCTACTCTACACTGCCCAAAAAACTCGCTTTAGATATAAAAAATATAAAAACTCTTATATAGGCGAGTAAAACATGGGCTAATTTAAATTTTTTGGGTGAACTAACCCTTTAAGACTCATCCACACCTTCTTAAAAAGCCTCATTAAAACACGCCCCCACAAATCTACGTCACTGTGTGGGAAGATTTGCATAACACCGCCCAAATATATACGCAAAGAAAGAAGGTGTAACTTTTATTTTTGCTGTAGTATTGTTGCTGCCGCCATGGAAGCTGTTATTCCAAATATGGTAAGGGGCGTAACATTTCCGTCACATGCTTGAGGTATTTGGCCAATCACAATGCACTGGATTGCTGGCCAATCAGAGCACACTGTGGTTTTCAGAACGATGAGCTTTGTAAAAATCAATGTGTTTCAGAAAGGCAGGGCAGAAATGTACGGTATGTGGACAATAATGTGTTTTTTTAACCTTAAACCACGTAACCACATTGCATTACACCAAATACACAAAATAATGTGCTTTTTAGCAATGTCATATGACCCCTTTAAAATGCTCAAGCTTTTTTAAAGCAGAATGGTTTCTGATTGGATGTCAATGTTTTGATCTTTCATCAGCTGGAAAAAACAACAACAATAATATTGTTTTTTTTTTACATTATCATTATAGTTGAGGTGTATATAACTATTTTTTAAAACTATAATGTTATTATTATAATTTTCATTCTTGGTGTGAATCGGCCTTTATGCCTTTAACGGTGCCATTTATTTGATCAAAAATACAGTAACAGTAATATTGTGAACTATCATTACAATTTAAAATATCTGTTTTATATTTTAATATATTTTAAAATGTGATGGCAAAGCTGAATTTTCAGCAGTCTTTACACAGTCTTCAGTGTCACATGATCCTTCAGAAATCATTCTAATATGCTGATTTGGTGCTCAAGAAACATTTCTTCTTCTTAATATTGATGTTTAAAACAGTTGTGCTGCTTAATATTTTTGTGGAAATTGTGATGCACCTTTTTAGGATTCTGATTTTATGCATCCTTGCTGAAAAAAAAAAGTATTAATAAAAAATAAAAAAAAACATACAAACCAAAACCAAAATGTACTATGATATACAAAAATGTCAAAAAAATGTTCATCCTCAATAACAGACTGACCAGCAGCTCTGCCCCTCCTCAGACTGTTGATGGTTTGTTGCTGTTGTCGTAACAGAGCCTGTTGCTGGATATCTAGACTGTGATTATCACTGGGGGAGTCAAGATACGCCTGCCGCACCTCCTCACGAGATGCACCATCTGATAACACAAACAACACACACACAGAGATAAGAGTCATCCTCTCCTCCAGGACTACAGCCTCTTTGACAGATAATGCAGGGACGGTGAATACAGATATTGAGTGGCACACTAACAAACATTATCCATTCACAGAAAACACTGACTCATATAGCAAATAAGTCTTGTGCATCACACATGACAGGAAAACAGCAGCTCTGCCACAGCCAAATCAGTTGGCACAGCGATGTAGAGAGAGAATCAGAGCTAAAATAAAGAGCATGACAAAGAAAGGGCATGGAGCCAAGTGCTGAGTCACGGTTCACAGAGATGCTACTCATTTCTCTCCTGCAGGGGGGTTTGATGACTGATACGACCGTTCACCCCATGAGGTGGGCAGATGGAGAGGAAGAGCTGTTGAATCCATCTTTTTAGCAGAGAATAAGGTTAAAAGTTTCCATGAGTGACATGAAACTGATATTCCTCTAAGAAAACACATTAACATTTGATACTATATTAGCATCAAAATAATCCTAGTTTCATTCAACCATATCCAGGTTTTTGCTCTATGGATGCAAGCGTAATTGACACAGACTGTGTTATTTTAGTATTATTTATATACTATTACAGTATTTATTCCCATTTTGAATCAGCTTTTATTTTTGAATTAGCTTTTATATTTTCAGTTTTCACTTTAGTTTTAGTTTAGTAATTTTACTATGCGTTTATCATTTCTTCAGATTTCTATGCATCTTTATTTTATATCTATTTCAGTTTTGTCAATTTTGTTCTTCAACTTTACATTTTTATCATGCAAGTATTTTTATTTTTAATTTTGTTTCTATTTATTTATATATTCTATTTTCAGCTTCTTTTCATTTTATGTAATCAATTATTTGTAGTTAACAGTAATAACCTCGATTACAAATAGCTACTTTTTTATTAACTTCCTCTATCCACCCATCCATTCAGCACTAGTTTTAGAGTTGACTCTAAAACTAGAAATCCTTTTATGGCAAGTTAGTCCACTCGTTGGCCATCTTGGCATGCAGTATTTCACTCAACTCATTTAGCCAGTGTGGTAATGTGTGACTTTAATAGGTATTTGAAGAGCATATAGTAGTTGTTTGATGTTACACTGAAGCTAACAAAGGATCAGAGCGTGAGTAACAGGAAATGAGTGAGGCTATTGGTGGATATGTGAAGGTAATAAAGGCAGGTGAATGGGATTTTGGGAGCCATCATGGTTGTGTGAAATTACAGACCCGTTGAAGAGTTCTGGAGAGGTTTTTCAAGCAAAAGAGGAAATTCTGTGTCACATTTACCTCTGTACTTCAGACGGTTAAACTCCTGCAGGTTCTGCATGTTGACCGCTGCAGTGGTGTGGGAAGCCGGCCTCCTGATGTGGACTTGTTTGCGTAGCCTCGCCACTTCAAAAACATCCTCCGGGAGGTGCTCTCTTGGCCTGTTCAAAATGTAAAGCATAAGGGTCAGAGGGACAACATAAACCTTGCCAAGATGATCTTGCATGGTTTATTTTGTGATATTGACCTGTTGACTGTACATTATCCCATATTACATGGCTAATTACCAAATAAATAGGGACAATGGTCAAATATGCAGTTTAGCAGTCATTATTCCAGAAAATATTGATCACTTAGGATGTTTGTGGGGGGGAAAGAACTTTATTATAGGTTCTAACAGACCACACATGTTCTGAATGTGTCTGTGCAGGATGTTTGCTACCTGCTGTGAACAGGAGGAGTGTGATCATTGCTGTTAGACTGCATCAGTTCTCCCTCCAGACGTCTCTGTTCGCTCCGCAGCTGCCTACGCAAGGCCGATAACTCCCTGATCACCGTATGCTTTTCTTCTGAAACACAAAGTCAGTATACAATTCAGGGATTTGGTCCTTTACAGCTCTGGTGGCTACAGTATGTGATATAAGTTACCGGTGGCCCTGATCTCGTTCCTGCGTGCAGGCACTGGGGGAGAATGTGGTGCTGACATTGATCGCATCTGTTTGAAACAAACAAAAAAAAAAAAACTGTAATTAGTCACTTCACATGTCATTCACTTAGACGTTCCTGTCTAAGTGGGCGGTTCTTGTCAAGAATAAGCTATAATGTGGACCCTAATTGGGTGTTTCTTCAACTTTGGGGACATTTTTTGTGTTGTTGGTTTTTTTCTTTTTTTGTTATTAAAACTAACAAACTGTAACTTTTTGTTATATGAAGATCACATTAAATCCGTCTTGAAAACTTTTTTTTTATTTTATATTATATTAAAATTGTTCTTTTAATGTGCATTATTCCCAGTCAAGCTATGATTTTCTCAATTTATGTGAAGCATTTGGAAATATAAATTAAATATATGTGAAATTAGCCTTAGCAGAACTTTTTTTGCCATTTATTTCAAAACATTTCATTTGACATATGGCGTAAATGACAATGATATGGAAACCCGTTTCCGCCACTAAATAAAAAATAAAACAAGGTAATTGCGACTTTTTATCTCACAATTCTGACTTTTTTTCACACAATTGCAAGTTAGAAAGTCAGAATTGCGTGATATAATCTAAATCTCGATATAGATATAGATCTAAACTCGCAATTCTGCCTTTTTTTCTTGGAATTGCTAGTATATAACTTGCAATTCTGACTTTATAACTCGCAATTCTGAGAAAAAAAAGGCAGAATTGCGAGATATGAACTCGCAATTGTGAGAAAAAAAGAAAGTCAGAATTGCAAGATATAAACTCAGAATTGCAATTTTATATCTCGCAATTCTGACTTTATAACTCGCAATATGAACTCGCAATTCTGAAAACAAAGTCAGAATTGTGAGATAAAAAGTCGCAATTACCTTGTTTTATTTTTTATTCAGTGGCGGAAACGGGCTTTCATACAATGACAATAACAATAACAATGTGGTGAGAATGCTCATGACTTTCAAAAAAAAAAAAAAAAAGGTTCCCCTGTTGATGCAAGTTTAAACATGCCTGGACACTGTTAATGGACAAAGTAAACTAGTGAGTTTGTAAAAAGCGTTTATTTAAATTTTTTAAAAACTGTACCCATAACTGAATAAAACCCCAAGCATTGCCAAAATAGGTGGTCTATGAAGTAAGAAGTAGTTGTGCGCATGTGTGTCACTCACAGACAGAGTTGCAGAAGA
>NW_015539926.1:699664-729023 GCF_001515605.1 Sinocyclocheilus anshuiensis
TGGGTGTCTGCTGACGTAGTTTCTTCTGCAGGGCTGGTAGGGGTGGCGACGGTGCCCTGTGGACCTTTTGGTATTTGAGAATAATGTGTCAGTACATTGTGTGCACATATGAACAAATAATATGCACTCCTCACCTCCTCCAGATGTGTCTGTTTCTCTCTCTCCTGTTTCTTCCTCAGGGCTTCGTTCTCCTTCTCCTCTGCTTCTTTCCTCATTTTCTCAGCCTCTTTACGACGCTCTTCGGCTTGCCTGACCAAATCCTCATTTTTGGCCATTTGCTATGTAATAAGTGACAGAAAAGAAGCACATCCTGTGGTTTTGTACCTTTCTTTTAATTTGCACTGTGTCATTGTTCATCTAATTTTCACGGACAAAATCCTATAATTTTTCCATTAATTTCAATAGAAATCTACATAATTTCAATAGGAATCTGGAATTTCATGTGATAGCGATAGAATTTCCCCACACAGATTTCACATTGGATTTAGGTTGGTCAAGTGAATTCACCACGTTGACTAACAGAAAGCCGGAAAATTATTTGGTTTGAACATGAGTTGTGCTTCACTGACAATGGACATAAATCTATTCTGGCTGTGAAATAATTTCACCAAAATTTTGGCAATGTGACTGCTGGTACAGTAGATGCTGTAACTACACCATTAAATGGGTAAAAAGTATCGTTTTCCATTGACAGCCATTCAAAAGTTGCTGTTTGTTAGGGATTATAAGGGAAAGCTTTTATCGCCGTTTTTTTGGTCACGCTTGGTTAGGACACTGTTAACCCAAGCCTTTAGAGGATAGACTATTTCAAGCTTAACACACTCATATATTCAATCTGGGTCAAGACCAGTGCTTCAAAGTGAATACATCTTCCTCTCAGCAGGCTATTTTTGAGATTCACATGATATAACTGCAAAACAAGAACCTCTTTTTCTTTCTGACGCTTCCTCTCCTGCTCTTCCTCATACTCCCTTTGGATCCGAGCTCACTGTTCGGCCAGCCGCCTCTCTTCTTTCTCTTCCTCAAGCCTGCATCGCTCTCTCTCTTCTGCCTCCTTTCTTCTCTTTTCCTCGATCTGTTCATCCCAAAGATGATGACAAAGTGAGACGGCAAGCTACAAGCACAGACAGCAGAAGACAGCAGTCCGTACCTGTTGTTTCAAACAATCCTTGTAATTTTCCTGATCATGGAGCTGCTGCGGAGTGGGCAGTTCATTGAAAAGGTTACCCCGGGCTTGCACAGATGGCTGAGAAGAGCAAAAACCTGCAGGCTCTACAGGGGCAGAAAAGATTTGGATGGATTGCATGCAAAGGTCTTTTATTTTTAGCTTCTAAAAGGTTTGATGATAGTATCCACAATCAGTTTTTTTAAATATTTATATTTCAGTAAATATACATTTGTAATTTTTTTAAAATACATTTCATTACATTTCTATTAGTTTTAAATATAGCAACTAATAGCGTCCTCTAAGTGCATGTCATTGCAGATGCAAAATTTTATTCCATTTAAATTCCACTCTAGTTACATGCTTTTTATGATTGTGAGTAAAACTGTAATTCTGTGGCCACAGTACTTGATGCACGAGGTAAAGTTTCTGGCACTGGAATCCTGGCTACTCTGCCTCCGGAATCACACGCTTCCACATTTGTTTTATGCATTTGTTTCAAATCACCTGGAAACACAAAAATGTTACATTAGTACTATCATTTATACCAGAAATTTTCAGAATCAGTTTGATGATCAAAAAATATAGCATGGACAAAATATATATACAAATTGTATAAATTTTGTTTCCAATCCAAAATCTGTAAATTAACTGACACCACGAAGCATCTATAAGTGGGAAGCTTGTGATTTATTTGAGTTCAAAAGTTTGGGTCAGTAAGATTTTTTTGTTTGTTTGTTTGTTTGTTTTTTGCAAGAAAAAGCACATTAGATTGTTCAAAAGGGACTGTAAAAAGACATTAACAACATTAATCCTTTCTGAAGGATCGTGTAAATTTTATACTTTATTTTGGATCAAATTTAATCAATGCAGCCTTGGTAAGCAGGAGACCCCTTTCAAAAAAATAAATAAAAGCAGTATATAGCTATGTCACATATCATAGTTTTACATACCCCTTGTATCTACATAAATATATATATATATATATATATATATATATATATATATATACACACAGCATTGTACAATACCATATTGCCCTGAAGAATTAGTTGTTTAATATTTACTACTGTTTAATATTTAGATTTAATATTTAGTATATTAAACTCCAATGAGCATTTTGAGATTTTTCCAGTCATTCATGATTACTGGGTAAATACGCACAAAGAGTGCTTCTAGCTGCTAAATTATTTCTCTAGTAAAACTAGAAAAAGTAAATCTCATATTCACTGTCAGAATTTCCATTCCATTTTAATTTTTCTTATTTTTTTCTTAATTGTCTTGATTTCCATGACCACAGGAACACTGATACATATAGATATCTGTGTCAACTGTAAAATACCTAAATAAAATAAATGTAAAAATGCATTATTAATATCTTGCAGATTCTGCAAAGGGTGTGTAAACTTTTTTATTTTTATTTTGCAGTACTCCCACTAACGGCCCACCATTTGTGGATTGCACTAATTAAAGCCTTATTAAACTGCAGTAATTGTAGCTGACTGTGGACAGGGAGTTGACTGAGTGAAGTGTGAACTCTGCATGCGTACTGATGAGGTTTCCATGATAGTCCCTAAGAGAGGCTCCTCCTCCTGCTCTTCCCCAGGGCTCGTAGGCCTTCATCTCAGCCTTTATTTTAGCATCATACAGCTCCTTTTCCACCTTCTCGCGATGCCGTCTCTGCTGTCGTTCTTGAATCTGTGCACCACAATTTAGACAATTAGGTTTTGTTCACACTGCACATCATCTGATTTGTTTTTCAAATCCCAAATGAATAACAAGAGTAAATCCTATCTGACACATTTCCACAAATCAGATTTGAATTATTCATGTTTTTTTTTTTCTGTTCAAACTACAAACAAGATATTGTAAGAATGTAACATCAAAATCAAAGTAGTATTACTCAACATGTTGTAATCAGATTTTAAAGTACACAAAGGCGGAAAGTTCAAACTTTCAGTTCATCACATTAAACCAACCCTGATCTGCCTCTAGATTCACTGTACCTTGGGAAATAGCAGATTCTGCTCAGATCTCTTCCTGTCAGACTGCTGAAGTTCTTGGTAAACTCTACACGGATTAGCATTCAAGGCCATCCGTCTTCAAACCCTTCACTGCACTATTTCAAACTCAATGATCTTGCAACCAGGCAGTTAAACAAACATCTTTCTAGCTATATATCTTTCAGTATCAAAGTTCCCCTGAGGAAATAGAGGAGGATAATGCAATTTGTCCTCCCTAAGTCCTTAATCTGTGTCCACAGCCATTATGATATAAAGATATCATCTGACATCCCACTGAGCTAAACCTAAACCTGCGGCCAATTCAAGCAAATCACTTCATAACATTAATGCTTTGCAACAGTATATCACCACTTTCCATTAATAGGGTACGTTTTGATGTCCCACTACATTTTTAAAAGCATTAGAGGCACAAAATTCCTGTTTTGCTTTGTACAGAAAACTATTAGATATCATTCAAAGTACCACTCAAAAGTTTGGGGTCAATAACTGTTTTGAATTTTTTTAAAGAAATGTATCCTTTTGTTAAGCAAGGATGCATAAAAATTTATCAAAAGTGACATTTACAAGTCAAGACATTTAGATGCTACAAAAGATTTCGATTTCAAATAAATGCTGTTCTTTTGAAGACTCTTGAAAAAAAAGGCATCAACAAAATATTAAGGAGCACAACTGTTTTCAACATTGAAAATAATAAGAAATGTTTCTTATAAGAAATGGTTTCTGAAGGATCATGTGACACTAAAGACAGGAGCAATGGCTGCTGAAAACTCAGCTTTGCCATCACAGAAAAAATTGTATTACATTTTTTTAAATATATTACAATATAAAACTGTAAAATAATAATATTTCACAATATTACAGTTTTTACTGTATTTTTGATCAAATAAATGCGGCATTGGTGAGCATAAAAGACTTCTGTCAACAACATCTTTCCGAAGTTTTGAATAGTAGTGTACATGCAATTAATTTTTATCCAACATAATTTAATAAATTATTTAATTTTCATTCATATTTTCTTGAAAAGTAGCAAGTTTTAATAAATGTGTCTGTATCATCACTCCTTAAATGACTTGATCTTGACTTGACATGATTTTGGTCCAATGTCTGAGGTCTTGACATCACAATTCTGACATAATCTGTTATTAATATTCAATGAATTGTTGTAATATGACTGTTAATTAAAGAATGTTAATTAATAAATTTTTGGTGATTCAAATGTAAAGCTGTGTAACCCTGTTAGTGCACCTTTCCATAAATTCATCAAATCATCTGCACCCTTTCTATGGCATGATAATTAATCTCATAACAAATTATTGGGAGAGTACCTGCTGCTTAAGGGCTTCCTGATAGCTAACAGCACTTTCCATGGGCTGCTGCAGCCTCTCCGGAGGAAAGAACGCTGGTCCTGATGGAACAACTCCAGCATGGCTGATCGCTCTATGGAGAGACAGAGAAAAGCATTATGTTATTTATTCTGTTGTATTCTGAATAAATGTGCCCCCTACTGGTACCTCAGCATAACTTGCCATAAAAAAATAACCAAGTAACTCAAACATTATGACTTAAAATCTATTCAGAAATTCATATTTTAAAGTATTTTGGATTTTATTTTGTCTTGTCATTTCAATGTGTATTGTTTTAAATGAGGTGCAATTAAATGACAGTTGAATAAGCCACTTGCAAACACATTGTAAAATCCCTGTCATGTGACCAACTAAATTCTGAAGCTAAATAACTGACATTCTGTATTAAAACTCATGCTTACTGTGTGAGGCCTCCAGACGGAGGCTGCAGAACAGGCCACTGTGCTTCTGGAGGGATGAGTGCCTGCTGACCCACAGCTGGTCCATCTAACACAAACAAAACGAACAAATCACATTAAACATGCAATCAACAGCTACATTCATCATAAAATTGGCAAGGACTCCAAACTATAACACAACTACTGCAGAAACAACTTTCGTATTACAATACTGGCCAACACAAATATCAATGAATGACAGATAATAATGACATACATTAGCACAGATGTATTTAGTTTAACCAAATATGATATATGTGGTTATGCTACTTACAGTAGGCCAGATTGGGGTCTAGAGGATTTCTAGCTCCATAATAGTAATGTGCATTATCATAAGGAGTTTGATAGGAGTCAGCGAGGAAGGGACCCAACGGAGGACGCGCACCTGTAATTCTGACATCAGAAAACAGACATATTTCATTAAACATACATAAAATCCTGTCTATATTCAAGATTCTTTATTGTCACTATACAAGTATAGTGAAATTTGAGCAATCCTACAATAAAGTTGAATCTAATCTAATCTAATATATATATATATATATATAGTATTATTATTTATTAAGGTATGTTATTACATAGCTTATCTTTTGTTTTCAGTACAATTACATTACATGTCAGTACAATTGTTGTTTCAGTGCAAAATCTAAGAACATAACTCAAAATCTAAGACAAACCTTGGGGCAACTATCTCCCCCAGGGTTCTTGAGAGGCTTCTGTGATTGTCTTCAGTAAGAGAGGTGGTATCATTGGCCCCAAACCCTGCTCCAGCCTCCAGACCAAGGCCTGGTGTGTTAGCTAGCTGGCTTAAGACAGTGCTATGGTCTAGAGATGGAGACTGGAAAGCAACACGGGGTCTCTCAGGGGGTGCTGTCTCCTTTGGTGGCTGTGGAGATCGCTCTTCTTTGAGCCACCTGGCAGAGTCAGCCCTGAACTCCTCCAGACCCAGCCCTGGGTGGTAGGATACATCCATTCTCCTACCCTCGCGTTCCCGGGTCACGGCACCAAATTGTTTTATTCTGTTTGGCTGTGGGAAACAAAGGTGAGATGGCTGTAAATAGGAGCACAGAAGGTGTTGCACAGCTATGGCTGCAGTGAAAATGTGTGTCAAAGTCTAGTCTATCGACTCAAATTCTGTTCCAATGTGAGAGAGGAACAAAAACATCTTCTTGCATGCTATATTACAAATCTTCTAAAGCCATACAATTACTTTGTGTGAGGAACAGGTCAAAATTCAAGTTATTCACTGATAATCACCTATTTAAAATGTAGTGCCATGTTTTGTATGAACTACTTTTTTTTTTTGTTTTGTTTTTCTATTTCATTATGGCCACAAGAAAATAAAGTACATTTTAGAACCATTGAGAGTTTTTGCATACTGAATGCTTCATAACAATTTGAAGAGCTTAAAGACAAAAAAATCTTTTGCATAAAATAAGCTTCATTTTCATTTTATTATTACTTCATATTTTTTCACATTTTACTATTACTTTATAATTATATATTATATTATATTATATATTATACTATAATAATTGTACTTGTTCTTTAAATTGCCCTGAAAATGTCATTATGCAAAAAAATAAAAATTAAGCAGCACATTCCTAGTTATTTCCCATTTTTAAATCTTAGATTTTAAATATTAAAAAATACAATAAATATAATATAATTAAACATCTAGAAATGTTATGCTTATTAATTTAAAATAAAAACCTATTCTTTAAATTTAATATAGAAACCATATAAAATCTAAATATAAAACAATGAATATTCAAAGCCTGAGGACCTTCACCTTTTTTTTGGGATCAACAGCGCCTGTTGCAGCCACTCCCAACTCTAGCTCCTTCTCCCTGTAAAATTGAGTTTAGATGGTGAACTGAATATTTGAGCCCTTAAAGGTTTTAATTCAAATACCTACGATCAGCATGTCAAATACTTTGTTTCTCACTTCCTTTTGTTCTTCTGTTGTTTGGCTATTTGCTGTAGCAGCTCCATTCTGTACCGTTCCTTCCTCCTCTGAGAGGCCTCATCACCTTCAGTAGCACCTAAATAACCCAGTCACAGGTCAGAAATTATTCACATTTTTATATATAAATTCTACATACAGTTTGATTTGACCCAACACTCGTTGTCTTACCAATCATGAGCCCTGTAGCAAACTCAGTCATGTTCTGCTCGTTGACAGATCTGCTTTGCGCTGGAGTCGGTGCTTGTAGACTACATCAAAAATAAATAAATAAATTCACACAAAGGAACAATAAACTCCATCCAGTGTCTTACACTAAACACACCTGATCTCTGCAGCTCTGGCCAAACTATTACGTCTCACACACACATCACATACAGTGAATTAAAGAGCCTGGCTGCAGGGCCATCAGAGGCTTTGAACCTCCCCATCAACACCAATCAATACAATCCCATTGACAGAATGAACAATAAATCCAGCGTTTCCTGTCTCTGTATTGTTAGAAATCCTCAAGTAGAAAAATCCTACAAAAGACATGAAATCTTAAAGGTAAAATGAAGGCTGAAAACCATAATGTCTTTCATTTTCTTCCACTGGAAAGGCAGCAAATTGATAGTAGGGTTTATAAATACAGACTTCTGCTAGAGTAAATGCCACTTCAGCTATTTGATTCACTGCAGTTTTATTTTCAGTGAAAGATTGGCTTTAAACCCCAATTACTCTAATTGCAGATCAGTACTTGAGTTGAAGTGCAGTTAGGGTCTGTGTATTCTCCTGACAGCTGTCTGCATTGACTGTGTCTAGTAGGAAAGACGTCAAATTTAACAGAGATTAAAGCCTGTACAACCCTTCTACATTTGCTTTTATTTGGCTCTTCAACTGTTTCAAGTTATTTTTATTTGAATGTTGCTATGGTGATGATAGTTATTTTTGCAGATATTGTCGGTTTGGTTGAGGCTGTTAATTTGACGTCCTCTACAATTTGTGAAAAACACCATCTGCAAATGTTGCGTCTTTATATTATTGTAAAAACGCATTTATGCCTTCTCTGCTTAAACCATTAAACCATCTTCCATTTAAGCATTATATTGCACTATAATATATATATATATACACACACACTCCCCCAAAAGTATTGGAACAGTGAAGCCAATTCCTTTATTTTTGCTGTAGACTGAAAACATTTGGGTTTGACATCAAAAAATTAATATGAGACAAGAGATCAACATTTCAGCTTTTATTTCCAGGTATTTTCATCTAGATCTGATAAACACAACTTAGAAGATAGCACAATTTTGTTTTTGTTTTTGAATTGCTCATGTGACCAAAAGTATTGGAACATGTGACTGACAGGCGTGTTTTGTTGCCCTGGTGTGTCCTATTATATTGATTATTCAAACAATAAATAGCACTGAATGTCTGCACTCAGTTTCAGATTTTGCCTGTGCAGACTGCATTTATAGTTAGATGCGTAACCAACATGAAAACCAGAGAGCGGTCTATGGGTGAAAAACAAGGAATGGTGAAGGTGAGAGAAGATGGAAAATCAATCAGAGCCACTGCACAAACATTGGCCATAGCCAGTACAACCATTTGGAATGTCCCGAGGAAGAAAGAAACCGCTGGTGTACTAAGTAACAGACCTCGAACAGGTAGACCAAGGAAAACATCAGCAGTTGACGACAGAAACATTGTGACAGCTGTAAAGTAAGACCCTAAAACAACTGTTAGTGACATCAGCAACAACTTCCAGAGGGCAGGAGTGAAGGTATCAGAATCTACTGTTCGCAGAAGACTTTATGAACAAAAGTACAGAGGGTACACCAGAAGATGCAAACCAAAGAATAGGAGACAAGCCTCAAAAATTCTGAGACAAGGTTTATGGACTGATGAGACAAAGATTAACCTTTACCAAAGTGATGGAAAGGCTAAAGTTAGGAGAAAAAAAAGGATCTGCTCATGATCCCAAACATACAAGCTCAACTGAAACACAGTGGAGTTAATGTCATGGCTTGGGCTTTCATCGCTTCTTCTGGGACGGGCTCATTAATCTTAACTGGTGATGTAACATGACGGCAGCAGCAAAATGAACTCAGAAGTCTACAGAAACATTTTGTCTGCCAATTTACTGAAAGATAAAACCAAACTGATTGGGAGATCCTTCATCATGCAGCAAGATAATGACCCAAAACATAGTGCCAAAGCAACAAAGGAGTTCATCAGGGGCAAAAAGTGGAAGGTTTTAGACTGGCCAAGTCAATCTCCAGACATAAACCCTATAGAGTATGCATTTTACCTGCTAAAGAAGAGACTGAAGGAAGTAACCCCCAAAACTGAAAGAGGCTGCGGTGAAAGCCTGGAAAAGCATCACAAAAGAAGAATGCAAAAGTTTGGTGATGTCAATGGGTCACAGGCTTGATGCAGTTATTGCAAGCAAAGGATTTGCAACTAAATATTAAGTCTTATTCACTTTATTCTAGTTTAAGTCAATCTGTTCCAATACTTTTGGTCACATGAGCAATGGGTGGGTTCAAACTAAAGATGCTATCTTCTAAGTTGTTTTTATCAGATCTAGATGAAAATACCTGGAAATAAAAGCTGAAATGTTGATCTCTTGTCTCATATTCATCTTTTGACGTCCAAGTTCATGACGAATTTTCACATCTGTCCTGTTTAACTCCTGCAGGACGACCTCCTTAAATGCTCTGATCTTTAATGGGGAGTGGTGCTCAGCTCGTCTCTACTGAATCCCCCACAGCTGCTCAAGAGCGTTAAGATTGAGTGAAATACTGTCCACTGAAGGATTTTCACCTTGGGAGAATTAATATATTCATTGTCATGCTGAAAAAATGCCCAATAATGCAAGGAATGAGGGGAGGGTAGCATCTTCTGTTTCAAGTTTTTGTATTACATCACGCAGTAGTGTGTGAATTCATGACAGTGTTGATAAAGTACAACTCCCTCACACCTTCAGCACTCATACATCCCTATATAAAAGCTTTACTACCACTGAACATCACTGTGGGTACCAAGCACTTCTCACTGTACTTCTCCTCTAGCAACACCAGAACATTTTGGATGCTTTTGGATCCGAAATGATTGACTTGGTCTCTTGAGACCAGAGAATTTGTTAAGTTTTAGAGGGGGTGTACTCATTTATGCTGTATATATATTTATTTATAAAGGATCATGTGACACTGGAGTAATGGCTGCTGATAATTCGACTTTGTATATAATATTTTACAATACTGGTATTTTTAATGTATATTTAATTATTTATAATGTGAGAGTTATTTAACATGTTTATTAGCCATTGTATAAAAATATCTGACCACACAATGACACTAATGATTAATTAGAATTACTCATTTGTGATAAATCTGTACTTGTTTTTCTACATTTGAATGTGGTCAAATCTGCAGCGTGCACTTATTTACGGTAAAATGTGTTGGTAATATGTGTAAAATGTCATTATTAAATAAACCAGAAATATTTCACTTTATGTAAGCAACATTAAAACGTTTTCAAAATGCAATTATATTCCAGAAAATCTAATCAATGGACATGCATGGGGCAGAATAGATATATCATTTTGTAAATGACGTGCTCAAAATCCATGCCAATCCGTGGAGTTTTCATCACAGTTCCATATGGGCCTAATTATAACCTATCTAGACGGAAGTCCCTCAAGAGAATATTATTCTTATCATGTTTCCTCAAATATAACCATATCAACTTCTGAGTGCCACCAAAATAAACAGGACACAATAGAGAGAACATGTAAGATGCACCTGTGAGAGCTGTTGTCATATTTTCCTCCTCTCCTGGTTTTGCCCGTGTCTTCCTGTACATTTTTGTGCCTCTCCTTCTCTAGGAGCTCTATCTCCTCATCAGAACTGGTGTGATCTCGGTGAGGGCCTCCCCAGCGATCCGGCGTCTCTCCCCAGCGTCTCCGTGGCCTTGATACCTTAGGCACTCCGGAAATGGGCTCAGTCAGAGTGACAACATCCCTTTTTGAGAACACGGTGTTCTCCGGGCTCTGACTGGCCTTTTGCGCTTGTACCTCTAGAGAACCAACAGGGTACTTTGGAGTAATAGAGCCAAAACGATCTCTCTCCAGGGCCTGACAGAAACATGATCAACATATGCTGAGGATTCAAGGAGAGGTTCAAGTCTATAGAATTTTAAAAGAATAGTTGAATTGAATGATAATTTGCTGAAAATTCCACTGGAGGAAGCAATTTTATGGATAGAGTATTTTAGCTAGGCGATGGTTTAAAGTTAAAACATCTCAGTGGTGCATTTGTTTTTCTACAAACATGCCGCTTCTCATTTCACAAGATGTTAATTGATGGACTGGAGACTGGACTGGAGTGTGGATTACTTGCAATGTTTTTTATCAGCAGTTTGGACTCTCATTCTGACGGCACCCATTCACTGCAGAGGATACATTAGTGAGCAAGTGATGTAATGATACATTTCTCCAAATCTGTCCCGGTGAAGAAACAAACTCATCTACATGTTGAATGGCCTGAGGGTGAGTAAACTGTCAGCAAATTTTCATTTTTGGGTGAACTATTCCTTTAAACTGTAGTTCAATAAGGACATTTGTGAAGATTATTTATTAATGTAGATGTATAGGTCATATATCAACAAAATAATGCTTTATTTCATTTAAACCTGTGGGGTAGTTGAAGTTTTCCCTATTTTCTGTGCTCCCTCTTGCCCTCGGAGAAACATATTATATTCCTTGTTCCTCTCATCCTGCAGCTTTTCCTGGGTAGAATCACAAAACTGTTACATTAATAGTGTACCATTACATTTCTATGGTAACAATAAACAATTATTCATAGTATAAGACCTCTTTTACGATTGTACAAATCTCAAATGTGTACGCAAAACAGATCTGCAGTTCAGCAATAAACTGGTTGCCACTAGACACCTTATCCAGTCAGAGTAAGCAAATCATTTTTCATGTCACTGACGGCTTGCCAAACAGTAAGGATGGGTCTTTGTGCAATGGATTGAACCAGGTCATGGCACCAAATGCGGAATTTGCTCTAGTGATGCCTACGTTTACAGATGGACAACACACACATATTTTACCTTCGCTGATCTCCGTTCTTTTATGGGGAGAGACAGCATGTGGGACTGTGGAATTGGATCAGCAATAATTTGATTTTTTTTCTAAGGAAGAGATAGAAGAAACTAATTAAAACTTTATTAAAATAAATAATTTATTTAAAATATATATCTGATTAACAAACAGAAACACAAACTATTTAAATATGTAGTTTAAAAAAAAAAAACATCAAAAGAGAAACAGGTGTGCAAGTAATTTTTTATTATATAGGCCTATTTCAGATGTTTATTGAAATGTTATATTATACAGAGGAGCATAGTGTACCTCAGACATAAAGTGTCGGTAATCAAGACGTAGTTCTTGCTTTAACTTCTGCTTTTTTCTTTCATATTCCTCTCCAAGAGGTAAACTGAGGCCAAAACTTTCTTCTGTAAATAAGACGACAATATGAAACATCTTCAATGGCATTTTTAAATAAGTGAGAAAGAACAGACACTGATTTTAAAATGTATCATCCAATATCAAGTATTGAATATATGAATTTGACTGAAATTATATTGAAATATATCCTGCCTTTGGTCTGTTTGGGGTGAGAAGTTTGTTTTTTATTAGCAGGGTTCTCCTTGTTACCAAAACTTGTCTATGAAAGAAAGACAAGTAATAAAACAATAACTTGAAATATAAATACATAAACATGTTCATGTTTTAACACACAAACAAATCAAGCAGCACTATTTCTATTAGAAATTAAGCTTACCTTCATTTCCATGTAAGGCGCTTCTTCTGTGTTCGCCTTTCTGTCCTCCATAAAGTTGCTGATGTTGACATTCATATTATCCCAAACCAGACTCAGCAATTAATAAAGAGCTCTGGACAAGACAGAAGCCGTTATCAGATGAAGCTCTTATCAATAACACAAGAGTGAATATGCTGCTCTCTGGGCATGGAAATGAAGAAAGACTGTGTTTACAGGAGGAGATGGAGCGGATGAGTGCAGACGCTGCAGACGCAGAGGTTGTTATGCAACAACTCAACACAACACACGCGCCTCAACCTCCCACAGTTCAGACGATGGCTGTGTGTCCCAAAACCTAGAGATCATCGGATCCAAGACAGCATTTCTGAGCGGCATTCAGAATCTTGCGCCTTATGTGGAACTACTGCTACTAACTAACATTAACCACTCAAAAGTTGTTCTCACAGCTGACTGATATATATTTCAAAATAAAAGTCCTATTTTTACTGTCTGCCTTTTCAAAAAATGACCATGGTAACCATAGCTTCCGTTACATAAACACTAATTCAAAAATGTTAACGGAGGAAAAATATCAAACGCTATACACATAGCATCTGGTGTAGTTTGGTGCATCAAGAGCAAAACAGACCTTTAATGAATAGATGAGATCCATGCATGTGAACTGCTCCTACACTTGCCACAGAACAGCAAAAAATATTTATTTGTGTGTTTATTTAATTAAGTAATATATTTGCATCACTGCATAGACGTCATGTACATGCAAATTAGAAATTAATGTACCATATGTGACCAGAGAGCCAGAACTGAAAACATGCTATGCTTGGTTCAGTCCAGCACATGGCACAAACAAATGTCTGATTGTGTACAATCACTAATAAGGTTGCAGCCACGTGAACATCTACTGATGGCCAAACAGATGCAAGGCAAACATGCTGTAAATCTGACTTATATCAGCTGTTTCAGTTGAGATGAGACTGTCATGAGATGAAATATCTGTCTGTTTCAATGCTGATGTGTTGATTTGTCTTTATCTTGAATTGTGACATCAAGGTGCTATTAGGATATTTCCTAATTCCTCATACGAAATGCATAACAGAAGAAAAGTGTTCCAGGAAAGGTTCTCTAAAACAGGTGTAATTGCTAAAAAAAAAAAAAAACAGACTACAAACATGGTCTAACATTAAAAGAACAACAGACAGAGAGACAGACAGACAGACAGACAGAGACAGATAGACAGATAGATATTTTAATGATATTTTATTATAATATTTGCCCTAAAATTGTATTGTATATATGCAAATATATATATATATATATTATATATATATTGTATACAATTTATTTATTTATTTATCTTAGAATGATAGATTAAATACAACAATTTAGAGATAGATTAAATTCATTTTATTAAACAACTTTTGTCTTAAATTATATTGTTAAATATAATTTAATATATTCAGATTTTTGTTTTGTTTGAAGCTTAGAATGATCCAGGCTAATCGAAGTGCATGACGTCATTTCCGCTCGTGTCTTGGCAGGGAGGAGGCGGGGTGCTGAAATGACATTCGGCCCCACCAACCAAAGCATATTTCCCGGAGCCACGTTGATTAGGATCAATAAAGCGCTCTTGACATCCGTCTAGAAAGACGGAGACACATATTTGCCAGATAGCTGGCTAAACACCTTACGGCAAAATGGCGGCGGGCACTGTCAACCCGTTTAACGTGAGTGATTCGGAGGAGGAAGCGGAGCAGAGGCAGGATTGCGCGGACACCGAGCGCAGCCCTAGTGATGAAGCGCAAGGCCACAGACTCGGTCCCTTCTCCCCGCCGGCGTACTCCGAGCCAGCCGCTCTGCTGTCCAGCAACCGAACCAGCCCGAGTGTGGACGGTATCCCCGCGTCGGCCGCGGCGGTGGCTGGGATCGGAGGAGGAGGCGCGGAGACTCGGGTGTCGCTTGATGCGATCGCCGCGCAGCTGCTCCGGGATCAGTACATCCTCACGGCCCTGGAGCTGCACACCGAGCTCCTGGAAGCCGGACGCGAGCTGCCTCGCCTGCGGGATTATTTCTCCAATCCAGGCAACTTCGAGCGGCAGAGCGGAACTCCACCCGCGTGCAAAGAGCAAGGTGTCGGTCCTGGAGGTCCGCTCAGTAAGTCATGAGATAATGTTTATAATGTAGGTCCAACCGCAATAAAGTCTAGTCTTCCTGTATGCAGTAATGGACGTGTTTCAAAACCTACGAGACTGCATATGCTAACGTTAGTCAAAAAACATTTAAAACCAGTCTAAAATGGTCTCATAACCTGGTTTGGCTGGCAGGTGTTAAGGTTTTGGACACTTGTCAGCTGGTCGACGAGCTTAAACTAGCTGAACTCCACTTGGCCAGTCTGGAAAACCAGATAGACTAGGTAACCATCTTAGTCTGATTTAAGTTGTGTGTGTTTTTTTTTTAACAGGACACCTATTTAGCACCTAAATTAATGCCCAAAATGCTTTTTAGGTAGGCAGCTCACTAGGTTTTGGAGCTGCATACCTAGTTAGCACAAACTAATGTACAAAGTTCAAGTTGCAAAATTGCTATCTAGTTAGGCTGCTTACTAGGATTTGTAACAGGATACCTAGTTAGTACCCAAATTAATGCACTAAAATGCTGTCTAGGTAGGCAACTCGCTAGGTTTGGGAGCTGGATACCTAGTTAGCACATAAACAAATATATAAAATTGCTATCTAGTTAGGCTGCTCACTAGGATTTGTAACAGGATATCTACTTAGTACCCAAATTAATCAACTCACTCTTTAAACAGCCATAAAATACACCAACACTGCAGCTGTTCAAACTAGTACTCTAGCTAGACTACCTGTTAATTTCATATTGCGGTTTACTGTGTTTCAGTCTAATCCGTTCAAGTGCAGAGGCTTGTTGGGGAGGCATTTTTAGGGCTGGATTGTGTCTTTGTTGTGTGATGTGATGTGAAGTCTTCCCACTGATTCCAGCTGTGCAGGTGCAGGATAGAAAGAGGAGAAAAAAAGATGCTCATATGAGGGGTATGTAAAACCTTGACTGTGTGCAGTGATACATGGGATTGATGTACTTTGTTTGGTGTAATCAGGAATTCCTTTCGTGTTCTGTGTTTCTTATACCTTTGCTCCTAAATGAAATTTCTTATCTGATAGCCTGCACTCGTCTGCCTCTTGCTATTTGCCTTTCAAAGCATGACGTTGGGATTTGTTTTTCTTGATTACTTAGGTTGCATGTAGTTGCAGTGTGGATTGAAAATTGCAAAATTGTATAATGTTGATCATTTATGAAAGAATTATTGATTAAAGATCAATGACATTTTTGCAAGACAATCAAGCCTTCGTTAAAAGGAGCCATTTTAGGTTACAAAAACCAATAATCTAAAGTGAAAGCAAACAATTAAAATTGTCATAATTTACTTACCCTCATGGTGTTCCAAAGCTGTTGTCTGTCTTCTGTGGAACACAAAAAGAAGATATTTTGAAGAATACTGGCAACCAAAACGTTTTGGTTACGATTGACTTCTATTATTTGGACAAGAAAGACATGTCTCAAAATAGCTTCTTTTATGTTCTAGAAAGAATCTCTTACAGTTTTGCAACATCAGGGTGAGTAAATGATGATAGAATCATCTTTTTTGGGTAAGTTGTCCGTTTAAACCCCACCTTAAAAATGCTATTGACCAATCAGCTGTTGCCATTTACCATATAATTAGGCAAGCTTTTGTTCTGTGCTATTGCAAGTTAGATGTGTTTGGACAGTTATAGAATATTGCATAAATTATGGGGGAAAATGTTGTCAACTAGTGACACAATGTACCCAGGGAGGATTTTTTTTTTTCTTTTTTCTTTTTGTACTTTTTTTAACCTTTAAAATAAGTTGTGGATTAAACTCTAACCCTCATTTACAAATTAAAATTTATAATATCAATAAATAAAAATAAATAATGTTAAATAATCAACAGTTTAATAAATAAATAATGTGAAAAATATAAAATATTTTTTATTAAAAAGGCCATTGCAAAAACATTGACGGCCAATCAGAATCCACCTGACTCAAGCTTTTTAAAGTAGCACACACACAAAACTGTGGGTGCACTTATAATAAACAGAAAGTTATCGTTCATTGGTGTGGATTAGGGCTGCACGATAAATCGCATGCGATATTTAATGCGCATCTTGTCAATAAAGACGGTTCTGTAATCAGCGGTAAATCTCCATCACCTGCGGGCTTTCACATTGAGCAGCATTAACTACACAGAGCTGTTGTTCACTGACGAGTTGCGCAAAAGATTTATCGTGCAGCCTTAGTGTGGATGCTAAATAATATCTTTATAGTTATCGCTCTTGGTGTGCACAAGCCTTGAATCATTGTTTCATACGAATCTTTTATGATGACAACCTAATTGAAAATTTCTGTGTGGTTGCTGAAGCTTATGGAATGATTGCAGGTATTCTACAGGTTGATTGAATGAGGAAGAAGTACTGACCAAATATTAGACTGAATGCTTTCAAATCTGTCCTGGTTGTAATTTATGCTTTTATCCAAAGCGACTTACAGTGCATTCAGGCTATACATTTTTTACCAATATGTGTGTTCCCAGGGAATCGAACCCACAAACTTTTGCGCTGCTAACACAATGCTCTACCACTGAGCCACAAGAACTGGTTGTATCACAGTTATTCTTCAATTTTTATGTGTGGTGTTTTTGCGTGACTGCCTGGCATAAGTGCACATCAACTGCACATTTTCTCAGCCTGCTGCTGACTGAACATGTGGGTGGGCATGTTGAAATGGCTTTCATGCAGGCTTATTCACGGTTCAAAACAATCATTAATCCATCTAATCAGCTGCCTATTGCAAAGAGTATTATATCTGAATATTTTTCCCGTTTCGCATGACAACCATCTTTCCTAGATCTGATATTAAGATTCGTAAAATTGCATGTAGTCCTGCAACCTTCCCACTGTACATGAAAACCTTAATTTATTTTGTAAAATGAAATTGTTATAAATTTCTTGATTTTACGAATTATGCTGTCAAAAATAAAACCATACAAATTTTAAGACCTATAAAAGTTTACTTATTCCCCCTAGTCATTCCATAGAAGAACCACCTTGGGTTCCACAATGAATGAACCTTTCAGTGAACAGTTCTTAAAAGAACCTTTTTTTTCTTAGTGTGAAGAACATTTTAATCATCTGAAAAAATGATTTTTTTTTCCACGAAAAAGGTAACATCAAAACATTGATCTAAGAGATTTATGTAAAGGAAACATAAATCCACTAAAGGACATGGAAATGTTCCATGGATGTTAAAGATTCTTCATGGAACCATCGATGCTAAAGAACCTTTATTTTTAAGAGGACCAAAAGACAGGATGTGACCTCATCAGCTGAGTGCAGTGTCCTAAGTGACACCGTTCTCCAGGGAGAGGGGGATGCTATTGAAATTAGAAGACTAGACCTGGGTTGCCTGTTTGTGTCAGCCAATCCCTATTTTTTTAAACAGGGTTTTTTTTCAACTGGGTTACTTAGTCTGCATTGGAGACTGAACCGCACTTAACTAGCTCTTAAATACATGCCTAATTGCTGCTGACGGCTGTGTATTGACCTGGTTCTAGAACACAGAGGTTTCAGGAGCCACAGGGTTTTATTAGCATTATGGAACTAACCCCCTCCCCAAAAGAGGAGCTGGCAACCAGCTGAGAGGGAGCAGATGGCTCTCAACCACGCTTCTGTCACGTCATTGCAGGAAGAGACATTATCAACACCTCACATGGTCTCGCCAATATTTTATCCTTTGCTAGAGAGACGCAGCAACCGCTTGAGAAGCGTTTCAGGGATGAAAGGGCTTCTGTGTGTTTAGGATGTGAGAGGATTTGAAGCAACGCTGAATGAATATTGTAAACTGTATGATGCAGACTTGATTGGATCAGTTTTTGTGAAGCAGCTGTCGGGCTGTCATCAGAATCTAGTTTACTGCACAATTAACTGTGCCCCCACCACCCCCAGCCTATTCATTGAGCTACGAATGACACACAGCAAACAGACCAGAAGACACCATTAGGCCTTATGCAACCTTATAAATGTACTTAAAGGGGTCATATGATGTTGCTAAAAAGAACATTTATTTGGTGTAATGAAATGTGTTTATGCGGTTTAAAGTTAAAAAAACACATTATTTTCCACATACTGTACATTATTGTTTCTCTATGCCCCGCCTTTCTGAAACGCTTTGATTTTTACAAAGCTCATCGGTCTGAAATGCGAGGTGTACTCTGATTGGCCAGCTATCCAGTGCATTGTGATTGGCCGAATACCTCAAGCGTGTGACGGAAATGTTACGCCCCTTACCATACTGTGATGCCTTGTCCCGGACGGAGCGACGATTCAAAAACATGAAAACCCATTACAAACGAGGCATGTGTTGCATCCAGTGGGGGCATAATTACGGATTATAATGACTTATACTGTCTTTTTACACGTTGCGTTGCGTTGCATCGCGCTGCATAAACATAAAACCATCTGCATTTGTGATCGGAGAAATTACAAACAAGCGCTACTCTACACTGCCCAAAACTCACGTTTGAATCATCAGTGGCAAATCCTTAAAATTAATACGTACTTACAGTCTGTGAGTCAGAACAGCCAGCACTGTAGTTTACTCTTCCAGGATCAGGAAACAGTCCTCCATAAAATGTGCTGTACACAAATTAATATTTGGGTTGAACTGTTCTGGAACAGTGTTGTAAATACAACTTAACCACTGATTTCTAGTCGTGTCCTCTTTTGGAAGGCCAAACAAAGTAGTTTCGCTTTCACAACGAAACACACAGCGTCACACACGGCGGCCTTGAGTGAGCGGAGGCGGGCGGGCTTGAGTGAGGAATGGCCGGTGGATTCAACGAAGGAGCGGCTGGCGGGCTTGCGGCAACCACATGTGTCGACCCCGGGCTGGACTCCGCTTCGTCTACGGTGAAAGCCGATCTGGCATTCCACAGCGCGAAGTAGGGCTGTGCGATTTGGGGGAAAATATCAAATTGCGATTTTTTTTGACAGATATTGCGATTGCGATTTGATTTGCGATTTTAAATTTGCAAAGTCAAGCTTCAGCTCAATATTGTCAATAATGTGCAGCATTGGGAATAGCCAACATGCATTATAAACTTATTTCAAATTAATCTGTTGGGGAGATAAAATGTGTAAGATAACATTCACGTACTAACAAAAACATCTAAGATTGTATCTTTTATTCACCAGTACTGAAAACAGAACCGATAAAAGGGAGCTTTTGATATGTGCTGTGACGCAACTCTTGCAAATTACCTTTTTTGTTCGTTGTCTGTCATTTCGAAGCTTAAGTTGCATACGTTTTTCTTTAGTTTAAATTTGCCTAACTATCGATCTGAGCCAGTAGACGCCATAATCCCACTCTGTCTCTCTCCCGCTTTGTTTTTTTTTTGGTTTTGGTTTTTTAAATGGTGGGTGTTTACGCAGTTGGCTAGAGCAGTGCTGATTGGGGAGAACGGAGGTGCGCTCACTCTATTGGTTAGTAAGACTGCAACTCAAGGCTGGCAGTCATGCATATGCTCTGGAACAGAGTAATATCGCGTCCATATCGCAGGCTTTGCGATTAGGAAATCGCAACGTCTCAAAACGCGATTTCGATTCGATTTCGATTAATCGCACAGCCCTAGCGCAAAGTTGATGTATTTCGTCAGCGACCAGCACGGATCAGCTCTAGGCATGACGAAGCGGATATCGTCCTCTTCTGGAAGGCCAAATAAATTAGTTTCGCTTTCACAACGAAACACACAGCACCTTCACGACATGGCGGCAGCAACAATACTACAGCGAGAATAAAAGTTGCGCCTTCTTTCTTTGCGTGAACATTTGGGCGGTGTTATGCAAATCTTCCCGTAGACGTGGGGGCGTGTTAGAACGAGCCGTTTTAGGTAGGTGTGGTTGACTCTTAACTTTTATAAAGAATATCTCTTTGGATTTGAGACTTTAGTCTTTGCAACTTTACAGATCTTCTTTATGCACCAAGAGCTTGTAACACTTCAAAGAGAAAGGAAAATTGAAATCGCATCATATGACCCCTTTAAAATTTCTACTGATTCTTACTATACAATATTCTGCAAATCTGCATTGACCTACTGCCTAAATACACACTTACATTATAAAGACCTAAAATTATCGACCACATAAGTTCTAAAGCTCACTGAATGTTTTTTTTTTATTAAGTAAAATTGAAACCGTATGTCAGTCAATATACAATACTGAACAAAATTTTGGGATCAAGTTTTTTTTTTTTGAAAGAAATTAGTTATTTTATTCAGCAAGGATGCATTAGAACGTGATCAAAGGTGACAGTAAAGACATTTATAATGTTACTTACAAAGGATTAAAATTTTAAATACATTCTGTTCATATGAACTTTTTTATTCATTAAAGAATCAAAAAATATCTCACGGCTTCCACAAAAATATTAAGCACAACTGTTTTCAACATTGATAGTAATAAGAAATGTTATTTGAGCAGCATGTTTTATGAAGGAACATGCAGATCATATATTAAAAATTGTGAAATTGTGGCCCTGAGGGTGTGGCTTTGATTTTTAATTATTGTGACCATTTGCTTTGTAGTTAATGCTTAATTTATGGATTTTGGTAACCTGTGTCTAAAAATAAATGGCTCCTTTTTGTTTAAACAGTGTCTTTCTAGCCTAGCGTCACTACCTCAGATTCCTGAGCTACTAAAATAACTTTGTATTGCTAATGCAAAACACTTAGTAGCCAAATTCTGATAGGAGATGTGAAGTTCTGTGTGCTCAATGATGAGAAGACACAAAAACTCCCTTTGATGTTACCTTTTTCATGGAAATCAACCTACGAATGGTTGACTTATAGTTTTTGCATATTAAACTGGAAAATAAGAAAGTGTTTTGACATCAGAGTATCATTTCTAATTTTGTGTTGATTATGTGAACTTTACCACACAGAAGCAAGTATGTGTGCACATTTATCGCTTACGAGTCACATGACTCGCCTGACATATTGAACAAGAGCTTTTCAATATCTTTCCTTGAAGGAAGCATCTTATGCATAGGTCAAGCTCACATATTGCCTTCTCAGAACCACCAGCCCCTCCCTGTCAACCAGTTTGACAAGACGTTTATTCAGCACAGCTCCGTGGCACTCTCACATGTTGGATCTCAGCATTGTCATTCAAGTCACGCCCAGAGAGAGTCACAAAACTGTTCCCTCATCAATACTTTTCTGTCCAAGACTGTGATAGGCAGATCCACTAATTTAACTACCAGAGTGTCATTTAACATTTAGCCAACTGCATTTATACAGAATGCAAGCTTACGTTGGCATGCAAACACAAAAAAATCACCTATTTGAAGGCCAGTAAAATTTCTCCTTTTCATTGGTGGATTGAGATTGTCCCTCGTCTACATGGACAGCTTTGCTGTTACGGGACTGAGTGCATGAGCTTTACTGCCATCATGTGACACATGCTCAAGTCACTGTGATATTTAGCTCGAGTGAAAGAAAATAGTGCCATGAGAGCACAAGCATTTAAAGAGGCCATATCATTTATTGTATTTTATATGATTTGACTTATATAATTTATTTTCCCCAGAACTACATTTGCCTATGCTTGTCTAGTGTTTTGTGCCAACAATCATTAAATTAATTCACTTTTCATGACCATTTTCCGAAAGAAGAGATGGCTTATTTTATTTTGTTTTGTTTTTTTATTTTATTTTATTTTATGGAGTCTTTTAAAAGACTTAAAGATTTCTATGCAGAGAGTAGGTGCTACATACAGTAGGAATAGATCAAGACTTTTACATACTTTTCACTGTAATTTTTGTTAATTATTTCTTTCTTGTGTAATAGTAGAAATATGCCTCAGTTTGACTGGACAAGCCATGTTTATGAATCCAGAATAGATATTGTTGGTGTGCAACTGGATGGTTACATTGTCGAATTGAAACACATTTCCATAAGTTGTGTTTTTGTATTGGGGAGGATGTTTTGAGTTCTGAAAGTTAAAATATGTTTTCATGAGTGAGTACTAGGGCTGCACGATAAATCGCATGCGATATTTAACTCTCATCTTATCAGTAAAGCCAGTTCTGTAATCAGCGGTAAATCTCCATCACCTGCGGGCTTTCACATTGAGCAGCATTAACTACACAGAGCCGTTGTTCACTGACGAGCTGCGCAAAAAATCGCGCGAATATGAACGTGGTTTTGCGCAGCTCGTCAGTGAACAACGGCTCTGTGTAGTTAATGCTGCTCAATGTGAAAGCCCGCAGGTGATGGAGATGATTACAGAACCGGCTTTTCTGGCAAGATGTGCATTAAATATCGCATGCGATTTATCGTGCAGCCCTAATAAATATATAAATATTGACGTTGGCAATATTTTTCTATCTTCCCTCCAGCAGTGCAGACAGACGGAGAGATCTGTGCTTCTGGAAAGTTTTGGCCTACGTAGAGCCTATTCTCTATAACTGCTGACTGCTTTAGTTTGCCGAAACAAATCAAAATGTCACCACTTTACTTTCTGTAAATGCTAGTTTAGTGTTCTATCTAATAAGGGTGTGGGTAGAATATGAAACCCTTTAAGATGGGTGGGAAGTTGGGAACCACTGAATTTAACATCCATTTTTGGTTTGGTTGTTTGTTTCCAGATCGAGCTGGCAGCATCAGTACATTGGACTCCTTGGATTTCGCCCGTTATTCAGATGATGGCAACAGGGAGTCAGACGAAAGAGTGGCAGGTAAGGAAAATCCTGCTGTCATATCTATCTATATATAGAATTAATGACTACAGCGTGAGCACTCAGTCCTAATGATCATATTTGAAAATCATATCAGATTTGTTTGCGGTGTGCTTCGCATACTACGATGGGACAGTTGGCTGCTAGTTAAATACATTTTCCTCAGCCACAGTGACTGGTCATGTGGTTGGTTTTAAACACGTAAGTGTTCTTGAATTCCAACTTCGTGTCATACGATACTTTTAATAGTGGAAATCTTTAGTCCATTTAATTTTAAACATTTTGCATGCACTTATCATCATATTAGACCACAATTGACAATAGGCAAATTTTCTATTTGCTAATGCCCTGAATTTCCAAGAACACAATTCAGCAGTTACAGTACATGGCCATTTTTTAGGCAAAATGAGAAGGAATTGGCTTTACTGGACATTTTTCTGGAAACTATTAGTGGTTCAGTGGCTTGTGTTAAACTCTTTTATGAGAGGCGATTTGGTCAGTGTTACCGTATATGACACAAGGTTCTTGGCATTCTTGGCGATTGATGTGAATTCACATGGGTCAAACTGTATAGTTCACTGACCGCTTTCATCAGCGGTCTGGTAGATGAGTGGTCTCTATAGACGAGTAGGAGGGTTAACTAATAGCCTGAACGCTAAACTTTTCGGTCTAATTGGGCTGTACTGACAATAACTATTTTGCTTTCCCATTTCTTTCCAAGCAAAAGGTTTTCTGGCTCTCAAGTTTCCTCTCTTGTCATTTCCCTATTTTGATACTTGCTTGGCTTGGTTGCCATACTGTTCCTTGAGCTTTTTCTGTTTCATTAGCTTGAGTCCCTACAAAGCTTCAGATTCCTACATTATCCTGGCAGATATTTTTCAGACCGAAAAGTGTTGTTACTAATAATTCCTGTGAAAATTCACATCTCCTACCCTCTACCAACATAAAAAAAAAAACTCCTCAGAGCTTAGCCGTCCACAAATATTTGTTGGCTACTGGTTTAACAGTGAAGTCAATTAATTGTTTACAAAGTATCAGCATTTCTGCTATCCAGGGATATATTTTGCTTGCGATCTTTTCAAATGAACTTTTTCTGATAGTAGTATTAAGGTCTGTTCACACCAAGGCTGTATTTTAAAGCTTTGAATAAAACAAAGCAATTTTAATGTATGAGCTTATTTTATTTTATTTCTTTTATATCAAATCTTTTTTTTCTTGTATTTTTAAATTTAATTTTATTTTTATTCTCATCATTGATCTGTATTCATTTTTATTTTATATTTTATTTATTCATTAGATTTTCAGAAAATGAACATTTTTAGTTGTAGTTAAAGTTGTTAAATATTACATAAAATTGTTTGTAAATATGTGACTTTGTCACTTTAGACTTGGTGAGAACAGGCCTATAGTGTAATAAATAAACATTAAAGTAAATAAGAGCAAATAAAAATTATAAATATATCTAATTGATTTTAGGTAATGGGTATTTTTCATGGCGCTTTAAGGTTTTCTGTGCTTCTTATAAGTGTGATTTTGTTGAAAGTTAATTATGGGTAAGTAGAAAGCCTAAGGAACCGTGCAGCAGAATAAGATTGCTTTGTACAAAATGTCACTTTTACACCCCAAATTGGGCATCTGCTCCCAAATCTTGACCACTTCAGCGATGAGCACAGCCCTGGCTGTCTGACCTGGGGTTTATTGGCTGTCTGATGGGTCTCTATTCCAGTATTTCTCTTTCCAATACTGGACCACAAACCATCCAGGCAAGCACACCTTTGCCACTTTTTTTTTTTTTTGCTTGTTCTTACATTTTTCCATTTGTTAAACTTGCATCCTGTGCTGAGTTGATCAGCAGCATAAGTGTCTTTGTCCCATTTGAGCTCTGCTTTCTCTTAGCTTTTTCCCTCCCATTCTTTTGAGTTTTTTTTTTTATTTTCTTTCTCTTGTGTTTGAATTCATCTTAATTTTTTTCCTTCCTTCTTTATCTGGCCCTGTTCGGGTAGATGGTGTTCCAGAAAACATTTTAGGAAGCAGAGCTTGTGGGAGTCCCACCTGCTGATCATCAGTGCACAGTCATGCAAAGTGTCCTGTGCTCTCCATGCTTCTGTTTCCCCGGTGTCTCTCGGTGTGTCTCAATCCGTTCCCTAGTTCATACACTGCCCAAGGATTTCTAGGGCTGTCCTATGATCGCAGTTGTTCCAGTACACTGAAATGTTTGCTTCCTAGAATTGCATCCTAAAAATCGGTGAGAATCAGCTGATTTTTGAAATGTTGTTATCTGATACCAGAAGAATATTGGTTATTACTAGGGATGTGCCGATCCGATATTCATATCGGGTATCGGCTCCGATAGTGCCATTTTTCTCGGATTTACATGTTGTATTTTAATGCAAGATCATCAGTGTCCCAACTGTTAGAGGATCAAAGTGCTTCTGATCCCAGATTTGGTCTTCGCAGTACGCTGATTCCCGTTTTAGAAATTAGCGAGCAGAAATGAGACACAGCCTGTGTTAGAACTCGTCTAGCAGGTCCACAGTAGCTGGATTGCTGCGGGGCTTCGCATACACTAGTAAATCCTTTTCCAATTGAACAACTGTTTTACAACAAAGATCAAATGCAAACAACAGGTGGATTTAGATTTTGTGTATTTAGGATTTGCGTTTGTATATATTTGGGATTGTTAACTGAAAAGCTTTTTGTAGACCATTTAGTTTTATTTAAACAGAAGTGTGTAGTTTTTTTTTTGTCCGTTTCAAATTACTTTCTCATATTCCAGCTTAGTATTCAAAGACACTCGTAAGCCATTCAAATATTGATTCCCATGAAAAGTCTCTATGGTGCTGTCAAAACATTCCTCTGCATCCCGAACGATCTGACACGTCAACATTGGTCTAGCCAATGACGTGAGTTAGGGGTGGGGTAAACTGTTTCTAGTGTTGTCAAAAGTACCGACTTCGGTACCAGTCGGTGCTGAAATTTAAAAAAATGAGCGGTCAAATCAGCAATGTTAAGAATCCACTCAAATGGTAGCTGGAAATGGACATTTTTTAAAGTGCCCCTATTATGCCATTTCCAATATTGCCTTTCATGTAGTGTGTAATGCAGCTGTATGTGAATGTAAACGATCTGCAAAGTTGTAAAGCTGAAAGTGCACGATAAATAAAGTTATTGTCTCCCAAAATAAAGAATAGACTCTGAACAGCTGAAACGAGTCGTTAGTAATTCGAATTCCACTTCCGTGACGGCTACACGTCACGGGATAACACATTTGCATAATGCGCGCCTATGTTCTACGTTGGCCAGCCGCGAACAACTTGCCCCCGCCCACAAAGACGTCATTCTACTGACAAATGCTTCTCTAATCTCGGCGAGTTCAACGCAGGATTCACAAAACGCTTGCTGTTGAAAGATGGATCATAGTCCTGTTTATTTGGACCAGCTGTTCCACTGAATCACAACCTGTAAGTATGATAAATAATAGATGTTTATATTTTCTATAGAGCGTTCAAAATACAGAACTATTGAAATAAGCGTATCGTTTCCGAAACGCGCTGTACGTCGTAGACCAATCACAACAGACTTGGCCATTTGACCAATCAGAGCAGAGCAGGCTCACGGAAAAGAGGGGTTTAGAGAGACTGAATCTTTGAACTGCTTCGAACGAATCGTATTGGAAATCGCTGGAAAATGAGGTGATATTAAATGCATATTTTGAGAAAACGAAAGTGTTTTTTTACCTTGCATGCATGTAATCCTATTGTAGGAGACTCCCAAAACTATATTAGGAACCGTAGAAATGGCATAATAGGGGCACTTTAAATTTCAGTACCGACTGGTACCGAAGTTGGTACTTTTGACGATGATTAGGCCCATCCCAAATGGCACGGTTTACACTTTATTGTCTGCTAATGTAGACTTGAAGTTGGCGCACAATTTTGCAACCCAAAATGACAAACAGGACTCCCTATGGTCATGTGAACTTTATGGACACATGTAAGCGATTGCTGCTAGATGGCAAATGAACTTAAAGTGCACTATTTAGGACAGGTCATATATAATTTGCAACTCTTTGATGACGCTAGCGGCACAGAAATTACACACTTCAGCTTTAAAGTCAAAAGGAATTTGAAGATCTAAAGGAACTTCAAAAAAATTGTGAAAGATTTTTTTTTTTTTTTTACCGTTCATCCAAACAAACAAACAGACTTTGATTTTCTCTAAATCCCTGGTCAGACAGCAGCTAGTGAATTTGCGAGAAAAGAAAACCCGAAGGAAAATAAATGTGTAAATATTTTCATGATCTGGCAGCTCCTCCAGCAACCTCTGCTGCATATGTTCATTAGATCCATAGTGTGCATGTCCCTGTTTTGGCTCTGCCTCAGCTTCTTACAAATGTTGTCGTTTTTCTTTTCTTTCTTTTTTTTCTTTTATTTTGTTTTTTCATGGCCATCCTTTGTTCTTTTTTCCCCCCTTTTGTTTTGTTTCTTTGTTCCCTTCTCTTGGTTGGATGCCTGTTTGTGTGTGACCCACTTCCCCCTGGTCCAGTTCTGGAGTTTGAACTGCGGAAAGCCAAGGAGACCATTCAGGCTCTTCGTGCCAACTTGACTCAGGCTGCAGGTGGCGTACCAGGTGGCGTACTTTCAACTTTTACACACTTCAGTTCCTTCTGCTATAGGAGCTGCTCTCATTCCTAAAGGCAGTTTGTAATGTCCACCATAAATCAAATTCCAGCTCACTCGTTTTTCTTTCTCTCTGTTTCTTTCTTTCTTTCTCTCTGTGTAGAATGTGAGATTCCTTCTCAAGAGAGAAAAAACTACAAATCCAGTCCTGAAATTCAGGTTACCCTACCTTTCATTTTTTCTCTCTCTCTAATAAGCTAATTATGAACAATTAGTTTGAATCAATCTACATGAACTTCATTTTATCCAATAATTTTTTTCAGGAACCTATTCGCCCTCTTGAAAAGAGAGCCTTAAATTTTTTAGTTAATGAGTATTTATTGAAAAATGAATATAAGTTAACATCCATCACATTCTCTGATGAAAATGATGATCAGGTAATATTTTATGAATTCCTTTCATACATTAATTATTAAATTTAGTATTTTATTTCTTCCTGGTACTCATGATATTTTATATCTGCAGGATTTTGAGTTGTGGGATGATGTGGGTCTAAACATTCCCAAACCTCCAGACCTATTGCAGCTCTACAGGAACTGCGGGAACAGCCTGCCGTTGCATCGGGATACTGTGGATGTGGCGGTCAATGTGGACCCAAATGACTTGCCAGGAGACTATTTTACCCAGGAACCTGTGCAGCAAACTGAGGCTATACAGGTATTTACATATAGGAAGAACTGTTTACATGTTTACATGAACATAGTTTTCCAATTAATTCTGTTTAAACCTTTATTCTGAAGTAAAATTCTGATTAATGGCATATGATAACTTATTTTAGTCACTTTCCTAAAACGTGGTATATTGGTTTAATCAGATTAAGGCCGTCAGGTTAATGCATTTACATGGCTCTTACTGGCCAAATCCTAGTAACCCCATGTCAAATATCTATTCAAAAGGGATTTTTGATTAAACATGCTGCTCTAGGGTCTAAAATGTGATTTAGAGTGGTCTTGGGTTTCTCTGGTCAAAAATATGCTAACTTTTAAGTAATTTCAATGTTATCCACAGCAGCAAGAGGAAGTGGTTCAGGAGCTGGAATATCAGATCAGCCTGCTGAACA
>NW_015539926.1:729070-729675 GCF_001515605.1 Sinocyclocheilus anshuiensis
GTGAACAGTGAGAAACAGAGTCTGGCTGAACAGATTAAAAAGCTCCAAAGGTAAGAGTCATTGCCTGCTGCCTGTGGGCCAAATTCAATCAGAACCATCAGAAACCTGCTGCATGAGCCTGTATAATCAGAGCTCAGAGCAGCGACCTGTGATTACTGTCATAATTAATATCTGCAGGGTCTGATCTCGTCAACTGATGTTTATAAAAGTCATATTTCTTTGTGAAAAAATATTTATCTGTAGTTTATTAGTCACGATTGCCTATGATTTTGATGCCGATCAGTCAACCTGCTAAACTAATATGTCACTAAACCATATTTTGTTATAATTATATGGAAGTAACTATGGCTGCACGATAAATCGCATAAATATCGCATGCGATTTATCGTGCAGCCCTAGAAGTAACATGTGCTGGATATTATACCATATAATAACAATACCATATTTAGTTATTTAAAACTGATATCGTTTTTTAATTGTCCAAGCGTATATGTGTTATAGGATTTTATTATTATTATAATTATCATTATTATTTACATTTAGTCATTTAGCAGACGCTTTTATCCAAAGCAACTTACAAATGAGGACAATGGAAGCAATCAAAT
>NW_015539926.1:729736-735609 GCF_001515605.1 Sinocyclocheilus anshuiensis
TAAAATAGAATAGAAAGTGTTAGAGTTAGAGGGTCAAATAAAGGTGGAACAGATGTGTTTTTAGTCGTTTCGTGAAGATGTTTAAGGACTCAGCTGCTCGGATTGATTTGGGCAGGTCATTCCACGAGGAGGGAACAGTTAATGAAAAAGTCTGTGAAAGTGATTTTGTGCCTCTTTGAGATGGCACAATAATATGCCGTTCGCTTGGAGAATGCAAGCTTCTAGAGGGCACATAAGTCTGAAGTAATGAATTTAGGTAAAGGGGTGCAGAGCCAGTGGTGGTTTTGTAGGCAAACATTAATGCGTTGAATTTTATGCGAGCAGCTATTGGTAGCCAGTGCAAATTGATAAACAGAGGTGTGATGTGCATTCTTTTCGGCTCATTAAAAATTAATCTTGCTGCCGCATTCTTTATTAATTGTAATTATTATTGAATGCGTCCACCACACAAACCACACTACTGTTCAGAAATTTGGGGATGGTCATCATGGGGATGGTTTATTTGCTCAAAATTACAGTAAAATCGTAATATTGAAATATTATTACAATTTAAAAGTATGTATTTTAATATATTTTTTTAAATGTTAATCATTTCTGTGATGGCCAAGCAGAATTTTCAACATCATTACTTCAGTCTTTACTATCACATGATCTATCAGAAATCATACTAATATGCTGATGTGGTGCTTAAAGAATGAATGTACTGCATATAGATATATATGTGTGTGTGTGTGTGTGTGTGTGTGTGTGTGTTTATAGACATTTTAGAATTCTTCAATAAATAAAAAGTTAAAAAACAGCATGTATTTTAAATAGAATTTTATTGTAAAATTATAAATATCATAAACTGTCAATTTTGATCAATTACCAGCATTCTTGCTGCATAAAATAATCATAATAATTTATTTTTTGAAATTAGTGAAATATATATTGTGAAACTACTGGTATTTTCAATTTGTGTGTATATTATTTATATACCCACCCGGTGTCTTTTATGACTCCAGTAGTCTAATGCTGTGTTTTCAAGCGCTCTAGAAACTGTCCTCCTCCCCCTCCAGCTCAATACACTCTCGTCATTATGACCTTCTGCTCTCTGACATTTTTCAGCATGGCATTTACGTTTCCTAGCAAGAGATGAGCTCTACATATCTTTTTTTAAAACTAGTTTTGTTTTAATTCATACTTTATCTTCTCTGTGTCTTTCTTCACTGTTCCATCTGTTTGCTACAACACTACTGTATATTCACTTCTATACTTGCATTTCAGCATTTTAGTGCATTTTGCATGGATTTCGCACATCACTAAATGTAATATATGTACCTTTGTGTGTGTGTGTAGTGATATCCAGGCGCTTCAGAGGAATGTTTCATCAGAACCCACATCTGCAGTGAAGTCGACTCAGTCTAAAGAAGACACTCCATGTGGTAAACCCCCCCTAGACAATGGACAGTATTTGGATATACGAGGGGTCACAGAAACTGACAGCTCCTCGGATGCCAACACTACAAAGACCTCAGCCACTACTGCTACTACTGACTGCACTGAAAGCACCACTACTGCTACACAACCTCACAGCAAACTAAAGTCTCAGAGTCAGCAGGGTAAAACCTCTGTGCAATTTGACCAGCCCAACAGGTGAGAACCTGCGCTTCCTTATTGCAGCGGACACTCTTATGATATAAAAAAGGAGTTGATGAGATGCACAGATACATAAAAAAAATTATATTAGAAGTGAAATCTTAGTGAGCTTTCTATTTAGGCCATATTTTCGGTGTAATAGTCACTCCTAATATGAAAGCTTTGCAAACATTAAGCTGCAAACTAGCCGTCATAGAGCTTTGCTTATTTGAATGGTTGCTGTAGTGTTGCTTTATGGTTTCTGATATGTTTTAATTGGTTGCTAGGGCATTGGTAGGTGGTTGCAAGGGTGGTTACTAGGTGGTTGTATACCATTCCAACACAAAGGAGTCAAATTTCATGTCTCTATGATTTTCTGGTTGGCGTTAGTAAGATTTTTGAAAATATTTTGAATGCTTTTTTAATTAGTTAATATATTTGGTTACACTTTATTTTAAGGTGTCCTTGTTACAGTGTAATTATACATTTAAGTTCTGAATAATATTAATTAACTACATGTACTTACTACTTACTATATGGTTAGGATTAGGTTTAGGGTTACTTGTATGTAATCATGCATAATTTATTGTTATTATAATAGTAAGTACATGTAACGTGTAACAACGAAACCTTAAAATAAAGTGTTACCTTATATTCTATTAAACAAAGAATCCTGAAAAACAAATAATGGTTTCCACAAAAGCGTTAAGCAGCATAGCTGGTTTCAACATTGTCAACCGGGTTATTATAGTTAACTAAAATTAATTGTATAATAAAAATGTGTTATTATTATTATTATTATATTACTATAAAAAAGTAATAATTATTATTTTGATTTCAATTGCTAAAACAACGTTTTTCATTTTAATTTAGTTTAACTTTAACTAAAATAACTAAAACTGAAATAATGAGTTTATCTCAATGATACTACAATTACATTTATTAATAATACAAAGAAAAGTTTCTTGTGCACCAATCGGTATATTAAAATGATTTCTGAAGGATCATGTGACACTGAAGACTGGAGTAATGGCTGCTAAAAATTCAGCTTTGTCAGGAATAAATTACTTGTTTAAAATAAAGTAAAATAGAAACCACTTGTTTTCAATTTGAAAAATATTTAAAAATATTACAGTTTTTTTTCTCTGTTTTTAATCAATTAAATGCAGTCTTGGTGAGCATAAGAGACTTCTTTCAATAGCATGAAAAAATCTAACCAGCCCCAAACTTTTGAACAGTAGTGTACAAGTCTGAAGGATTTTTTTTATTGTTTGTTTTATTGCCTGCCAGATGGAAAATCATAAATTCGAACAAGTCAGCTACTGAAAAGATTAACAGTTAGCGTTGCTCAAGTAAATGATGCCCATTAAAAGTATTTCATATGAGTCATTTAAAGGGATAGTTCACCCAAAAATGAAAATTCTGTCATTAATTACTCACCCTCATGTCGTTCCAAACCTGTAAGACCTTCGTTCATCTTCGGAACACAAATTAAGATATTTTTGATGCATTCTGAGCGCTCTCTGACCCTCCCAAAGACAGCAAGGATCTTTGCATGATCAAGGCTCAGAAATGTAGCAAGGAGATCGTTAAAATAATCCATGTGACATCAGTGGTTCAACCGTAATTTTACGAAGCTAAGAGAATACTTTTTGTGTGCAAAGTAAACAAAAATAACGACTTTATTCAACAATTCATCTCCTCCGTGTCACACTATAGCGCCATTTTGGAGAGTATCACATACGTAAACAACGTATGCTGTTCTTTGTCAGCACCACCGTACGCAGATACGCTGTTTATGTTGTTTTCACTTTGATCTGAACGTAAACAACGTATCCGCGTACATATGTTGCATACGTTGTTTACTTATGTGATACTCTCCAAAATGGCGCTATAGGGTGACGTGGAGGAGACAAATTGTTGAATAAAGTCATTATTTTTGTTTTCTTTGCACACAAAAAGTATTCTTGCAACTTCGTAAAATTATGGTTGAGCCACTGATGTCACATGGATTATTTTAACAATCTCCTTGCTACGTTTCTGAACCTTGATTGTGCAAGATTCCTTGCTGTCTATGGGAGGGTCAGAGAGTGCTTGGAATGAATCAAAAAATCTTAATTTGTGTTCCGAAGATGAACAAGGTCTTACAGGTTTGGAACAACATGAGGGTGAGTAATTAATGACAGAATTTTCTTTTCTTTTCATTTTTGGGTGAACTATCCCTTTAAGAGTCAGTAACCTATTCTCTTTGGATTTTATTTTAGACTGTAAACAATAAGGCAGCCCTCCCATTTTTTTTACATAGCTGTTATGGCACTAGATGGCAGCACTGCATTAAGCACCATTGCAGTCCTCGTCCAAGTCGTACTGCAGTGCTGACTGGCTCCATATATTCCATTCATCATCATTTTGCACATCTGCTCCTGATGGACTTTTACCCCACGAGGCTGATTCAGACAAATGACCCTCTCCTTGTTTTGACTGTTCCTATATTAGCTTTTTGCTCTGTGCTGTGGAAAGCTGGGCTAATATGTAGAGTTATTGGTAACCGGAGGTGGAGGTGGATTGTTAAATCATGTTTTGTTTGCTTGTGCAGAAAGCTGTCTCCGGCCTTCCACCAAGCACTTTTGTCCTTCTGTCGAATGTCTGCTGACAGTAGGCTGGGCTCAGAGGTGAGTGGGATCGGGTAGCATACAGGTACATCAGGCCCGGTTCTTGACAGCCATAGAAGGGTGGGCTGGCAGATATCCTGGGTGGGCATTTTAGTCATCATATAATCATATAGTCTAGAAGATATTTATACTGTAGATATTGCTATATTAACTATATTATATGTACACTGAAAAAAAGCTTTGATGGGCAGCCTAGAATATCATGCATTTTCACAGCAAAATAACCTTTTTTTTCTTTATTGAATAGTAAAAAAAAAAAGCCTTCTTTGTTATCTTTCTCTGGATCATTGTTTCAACACTGGTGATTCTTTTCAACTAACTTTTTTATTTATACCAAACAAGGCCATAATCATGTCTAGAACATTGGAGGGACCAATTGAGACTCAGGGATGAAATCGAGACTTTCATCGCACAAGCTCTTTACTTTCAGTTTTCATTCTTACATTCAGCATTAACAGCAAGCCGTAAGCTTTCAACTGAACTGTATAGCCTACATGCATTTTAGACGCTTATATTATGCTCTTGCCCCGTCCATGCAATGAATGCACGTTATTGAATGAGCAGGATTTTTAGAACATTAAAATTGCTCAGGTAATTTCAGTGGTAGGCTATGATATATACAGGGTTCCCACGCTTCTTGAAAGTACTTGAATTTCAGACATATGGATTCAACGCCTGGAAAGTACTTGAAAACAAACATAGGTCCTTGAAAGTGCTTGAATTAAATTTGAAATAAATTTTGTTTATGGCGCCATTTAAAAATTGTCCTATATGTTCTGTCAAAGACCGAACAAGCGGCACTAATGATTGGGGGTGGAGATGGGGGAGCGCGAAAAAAAAAAACGTGTGTGTTGACGCGCAGCCTAGAGACCTGAGTGGGACAGTTTTCTTAAGCCCGCTCCCACTGAATTTCTGAGCATTACCGCCCACTCCCGCAACGTGTGTCCCGCTCCCGCAAACATTATAATATTGTATATTATTTTCGCACATCAGGAAGCCGCTATCAATATTTACCATGTTATTACAGCATTTAACCACTTTTTATTAATTTGAAAATTGAGAAATTCTTTCTAATTTAAATCTTGAACAAGAACTACAGCAAAAATCAGTTTTATGCATATTTTATCAATATTTTAGAAATTTAATTTGAATATTACCAGTACTGACTTCAATGGATTTCATTAAATTCCTTTGAACACGACTGCTCAAAACGGTCTAAATTTATGAAATCTACACATTCAAAACATTATTACTCTGAAATGTTTAATGTAAATGTTAAGGGTAAGTGAAATGTTAAGTACTGTGAGGTCTTTCATGACACTACATATGCTGGGGTGTGAATTTGATAGGTGCTTGATATAAAATAAATGGTGCTTGAAAAAGTCCTTGAAAGTCCTTGAATCTGGTGTTCATGAAAGAGTGGGAACCCTGTACATATTCATGTAGCCTGTTACAGTGGTTCCCAACCCTGGTCCTGGAGGCACCCCAACACTGCACATCTTGCATATCTCCTTGCTCTGACACACCAATTTCAGGTCTTGGAGTCTCTACTAATGAGCTGATGATCTGAATCAGGTGTGTTTG
>NW_015539926.1:735622-749849 GCF_001515605.1 Sinocyclocheilus anshuiensis
AGAAAAATGCTGCAATTTTCTGGTGTTATTTTATTATTGTTGGGGCAGTCTCCAGCTATATCTTAAACTTCTCAAAATACAGTCCGTATTTGCATAAAAAAATTAACGCAGACTTTATCTAATTCTGATTGGATGGGCAAGATAGTCATTTGGGTGGGCTCAGCCCACCCCTGCCCATGTCTGGAGCCGGCCCTGAACAACAGTCTTTAATAATCCAAAACCAGGGGTAACACAGGGCAAGCAGAAACACACACGTAGCACATAGCATGGATGCAATATCGCACAGCCCTAAAAATATATTTAATATATAAACATAACATGTTTTTCTTAAGTATATACATGCATGTGTTTGTATTTATATACACATAATAAATATACACAGTACACACACATATATTATGTAAACAAAAACTTTTATTTTGGATGCAATTAATCGTTTGATAGCACTAAAATAAATATAAATATTAGATAAAAAAACAAAAATGTTGCTTTGGCAATTAAGTGGAAAAAGTGAGTTTGTTGAAATGGAAGCACTAAAATTACTAAAACTAAAAATGGAAAATGAAATAAAATCCTGTGAAATTTTAGTGAAAAGTGAAATATAAAAATATGCAAAAATACATAAATTAAAATCAATTAATATTAAAATATAAAAAAATCCTAATACAAAGTATTAATAAGTTCTATAATATAGAAAAAAAAAAAGCTAAAATAATAATTAATGCTATCATATGGCTTCAAACTTAGAATAAGTCATGTTTTATTTTATTAAGAAAGTCATACAGGTTTGGAACATAATTTTTGAGTAAACTCTTCCTTTAACGATTATGACCAGTCATTAGAATAGAAAGAAGTGCACTGGAAGCGGTTCAGTTGCTTTCAGAATGACCAGGAATGCATTAATAGGCACGTTTGAGAGGTCTCGGAGTTCGTAGTGTCTTCTATGTCCAGATTACAAAAGCAGAAAAGGTTCTCAGGTTGCAGTTATGCAGTCATTTTTAGGCACGTGTGATTAAATGAAATGTCTGACATGTTTGCCTCTGCTTGCTTTTATGTGGCGACATTTTTGTGCCTAATTCCCATGTCCTCGTTTCTCAGGTGTCTCGAATAGCTGACAGCGAGCAGAGCGTCATGCTCATGCTGGGCCGCTGTCTGCCACACATCGTACCCAATGTCCTGCTGGCCAAGCGAGAGGTAACCCATGACCTTTTGACCCAACAGTCCCACCTCATCTTCCATGTCCACTGCGGCTGGCCTCTCCCTCTCATTCTATTCTTAATTCAACGTTGACTCTAATTATTTTTTTTCCATTGCAGTTGTGTGTGTATGTCTCTCTCTCTCTCGCTCTCTCTCTCTCTCTCTATATACCCCAAACCCAATCCACCTCTTTTTTGTTCTGTTCACTCATTTCTTCTCTTGCTTTTGTGCATGCATCTCACTGCTCCGATAGAGAATGGTTGTGCACCTTTGTCAGGTGAGTGGAACACATCGGCACGTTCTCACATCAGCCCTGCTTCCTTCCTGACCTTTGACCTTTCAGTTGGCTTGGCTTTTCATCAGCTTCCTTAGTTGTCAGTGACTCAAATGCATTATTTCTTTTTTTATTGATTGATTATTTTCAACTGTGAACTTTTGCTTTGTACTGAACTTCTAAACTGATAAAGCTCTAAATGTAATTTTTTAGACTAATAAGGTAAACTAATTCACAGCAATAATCTAATTAATTAATAATTTTATTATTATTTGTAATATTAGTATTACTAGTAGTTAATAATGATATATAAACAATAATGTTTTATTTAAGTAATGTTTTTCTGAAGTGTTTATACATTCTCTTTTTTTAATCATCTGAACTTTTGTTGTCATATTTATGATAAAGTGAATACTGCAAAACAAGCAATACATACAAAACTGGGAAAATAGCAAAATAAGGGCAAATATTTGACAATGGAGTAGTAATGGTTTATTATTGACCACCATTAAATTATTATTGGTGCTTTTATATTTTAGTTTCTTTCAGCTTTGTCAAAATTATGTTTTAAAATGTCTTTATTTTCTTGGAAAACATAACAGAAAAATATTGATGGCTAATCTTGCACTCAGGTATTCTGCCCCACTGCAAAAAAATGATTTTTTTACTTAGTATTTTTGTCTTGTTCGTTTTTGCTTAAAACAAGAAAAATATCTGCCAATGGGGTAAAAACAAACAAAAAAATCTTGTAAAAAGTAAAAACCAGATTATTTTTCTTGCCCCATTTGCAGATATTTTTTCTCGTTTTAAGCAAAAACTCACTTAATTTTGATACATTTTTCAGAAAACAGAACTTAATACTTAAAATTGTTAATAATAGTCAAAATATAATATTTTTCTGCAGATAAATATAGTTAATTAGTCCTTAGCCGTTTACAGTTGTTGTCACAGGTGTGCAGATATATATTTGACAACAACTTCAAACATTGCTTGACGAAAAAAAGTGTATTCTGAACTTTGTTTTATAAATAGTGACTGAGTAGCTTTATTTTTTTTCAAAAAACTAAATAGCAATTTCAGACGAATAACTCCAAGTTAAACTTTTGACAGCCAAGCCAATGGAACATTTCTATGCTGTGATTTTTCTGTGCTTCAGGCTGCAGCTATTCAGTATGAAACCTTGTTCAATTGTTTTCTTTGCCCCCCTATTACAGAGCTGATTTGGTTTAAATGACTACACTTTTAGAAAAAAACACAAGGTACATGCACACATTGCACATCTGTTGAGAGCAGACACAAAGGTGTGTACCGTTCCAAGCAAGTTCCACAGCATTTCCCTTGTTGGGCCCCTCTGATTTGCATAGGGCAGTTGTGTTTTACGGGAGACAGGTGACAGTTTAAGATGGATTGGATGCTTTCCAGGCTGAAGTCGGGTGAAAGCAAACACCACACGAGGAGTAGAGATTTCCTCGCTAAACTGGACTTTGAGCTTTGCCTGTTAATTCTGTTGGCTTCGTAACCTTCTTCCTTGAATTCAGACACACACTCACTCTGACACACCCTCAGTTTTTCCCCATCTGGTGCAGAACAATTACTTATCGGGCGCTGTTGGAACACCTGCCTTACAATATAATTCCTGTCATCTGTACACCTACAAGAACTTTATAGTAAAGATAGAGTCTTTCGGAATTAAAGGCCATTCAAGTTATTGATTACCATGTAAAACTGATAAGACATCTGGTACACTGTGTGTTTGCAACAGTCCAAAATTCTTCATGTGGGTGTATTTCTGATTGGGCCTCTTTGCTTTCTGCTGGTAATTATCTTGATTCAATGAGTCAATGCAGGCTGATGGTATAACAGAAAATTTGCATATAAATACAAGTTTTCATGGGAAACAATTTGGAGTGACAAGGAATCCAAACGTGCAAGTTCTTGTTTTGTATTTTTCCTTTTTTGTTTAGATATTGAGAACAGATTTTATTTTTTGCATTTTTGCCAACAAAAATGTTTGGACACTTCATGCCACAAACAAATGTTATTGCATTTGATTAAAAAATATCAAACAAGTTGGCGTTTATTGTAAATAAAGTTTGTCAAGCAAAATGCATTACAAAGCCATTTTATTTATAAATTATAACTAAAAAAAAAATGTTTTTATTAATAATAAAACAATATTCATTGTTATAACAAAAATATATAAAAATTATTTTTTCAAAATTACAAAATAATGGAAAGTCATGGTAAATTCATGGAAAATCGTTGGCCAAAGTGTAAGAACCCTCTGTTTTTTATTTTTTGTTATTTAAGCAAATAAGATTTTATTTATTTATTATTTTTAGTGTAGTTTAGTTTTAGTTTTATTTATAGTTTAAACAGGGCCTAAATACAATTATAAGTAGTGTTTTTTTGTTTGTCTTTGTTTTGTTTTTTGTTTTTAGCAAAATGCACCACCGAAAGACTTATTGACTTACCGAAAAGACCGAAAGAAAATGTATTAATTACAAAACAAAATACAGTGTTATAACAAAATATTTATGGAATTTTTTGGGTCAAAATTTATGGAAATTCTTTGGTCAAAGTGTCAGAACCATCTAAAATCATTTGATTGATATTTTTTTGTTTGATGCAATGAGAATTGTATATTTTATTTTATTATTTTATTTTCCTTGGAAAAATCATCTGTTTGGTCAAAATTTATGGACATTCTTTGGTCAAAGTGTCAGAACCGTCTAGAATAATTAGTTTTATTATTTTTATCTGATGCATTGCCGTTTTATTTTACTTTTACTTTACTTTACTTTACTTTGAAAAATCATCTGTTTAAATAGGGCCCGAATACGATTAGTGTGTGCATTTATTTATTGGTTAAGTCTCAAAGCTCTTCCCATTCTTAATGCCTGCTTCTAATTGTTTTTGTTTTGTTTTGTTTTTTTCCAGTAGCTCTTCCACAAAAGTTCCGGTCTCCACTCACACATTTCCACACTTTCACTCTGGACCAGAGCCAAATAAACTATTTCATAAATATGCCTCTGTTGAAAGCTCTGCTCCAGGTGCAGGAGACGCTGCGCACTGCTGCCTCATAATGCCACACTCTCACACAGAGTCACTACTGATGAAACGGCTCATTGCCGTCTCCAACAGACCAACCCTTACTTTCATAACATCTCTTGACATCCGATTAAAATTATGGTTTTAACTCTTGGCAGGTGACTTCCCCCACAGAAGCGGGTGTATTGAAAGAGCCGTCCAAACAAACAAGCACGGCGTCAAACAGCCTGCAGTCTTGCCGCATGTTTGCTTAACTGTCTTTCACTTTAAAGTGCCTGTTCGAGGCTGAAGTCTACCCACAGTCACGTCTCAAGATGAGATAAATCTAGAGAAAATAAACACTTCTGTGTCGAATCTTCCTGTGAATCCTGATCTGTTGTTTCTATTCTGGATCTTTGTGGAAAATAGGGCTAGTAACCGCTGTTTGGCCATGAGACGTGTACCAAGGGCACACTGCCTGTTCTGTAATGTGATATCTGTCGTGCTGGTGAGGTTTTCTTTCATAACTGCGTCTCACGGTAAACAACCACTGATTTACATGGCTAAATGGCTTTGTACATACTTTAGAGAATGTCACGTTTATACACATCCGCATACATCCTGATACAGAAACGCACTTCAATACGTCTTTGTGCTAGGACTGGGCAATATATATCAATCATTTTAAGCCATATGACAAAATTCGGTATATTTCTATATTTGTTTATTTGTGTTGTTTTTTTTTTAAACCAAACCTTCATTATACAGCCATAAAATCCAGTATATAATAGCTTTTGGAAAAGTTTGAAAAGTTTTTCAAAAGTGTGATATCTAGGCCTGCAAAAAAAATTAAATCGTAAAAGATCATGGGAATGTCATGTTATAAAAATGATTTTCCCGACAGAAATATTGAAAATCCAATAGTAAATGGGAAAGTCATAAAGCAAAAGTCTAGTGCTGTCAAACGATTAATCGCATCCAAAATAAAGGTTTTTGTTTACGTAATATATGAGTTGTGTACTGTGTGTATATATAATTACAAACACATGCATGTATCTATTTAAGAAAAATATGTTGTTTATATATTAAATATATTTATATAAAATAATATATAAATGTGTATACTGTACATGTAAATATTTTCAAAATATATACTGAATGTGTGTGTGTTTATATATACATAATAAATAAACACAGTACACATACATATATTATGTAAACAAAAACGTTTATTTTGGATGCGATTAATCTCGATTAATCGTTTGACAGCACTACAAAAATCGTGTGTGTGTGTGTGTGTGTTTGTGTGTGTGTGTGTGGAGCAAAAAACCAGTCATAAGGGTCAATTATTTGAAATTGGACAAAAATGTATACACTATAAGCTTTCCATTGATGTATGGTTTGTTAGGATAGGACAATATTTGGCCGAGATACAACTATTTGAAAATCTGGAATCTGACGGTGCAAAAAAAGTTGTCCAAATGAAGTTCTTAGCAATGCATATTACTAATCAAAAATTAAGTTTTGATATATTTACAGTAGGAAATTTACAAAATATCTTCATGGAACATGATCTTTACTTATAATATCCTAATGATTTTTGGCATAAAAGAAAAATCGGTATTTTTGACCCAAACAATGTATTGTTGACTATTGCTACAAATATACCTGTGCTACTTATGACTGATTTTGTGCTCCAGGGTCACATATATATAAATAAATACAGTCAACCACCTTCAACATTTCTCACATTATCTCAGTTTATTGATTTTGATGCTTAATTTTGTACAATCTGTGGTGTAAAAAGGTTGCATTAGCAGTTAAAGAAAAAACACTTAAGCAAAACATGGTCAGGTCAAACTGTCTGAATAATTTTATGTGAAATAAATTTCACTGGTAGTCCACTGTATGAAGAATATTTAGGTGTAATTCAGTATGTTTACTTTATTTTGCTATCCTCACTTACATCTATCTATCTGTCTGTCTAGATAGATAGATAAATAGATAGATGTCATATTTGTTAACATGTTTGGAAATGTATTTTTACTTAATAAAGATGCCATGCTTTTTAATAAATAAATAAATAAAAATCGAATTACAGTTTTTAATTGATTCAGTGAATTTACCAACTCTAACGTTATTAGTTTAAATCTGTAAGTGCTGTCAAACTCGAGAATTGTGAGATCATGAGAATTGACTTAAGAAAATTAATATCCAAATCAAAATTACTTCACTATACAGTGTTTCTAAATATTATAGCACCAACAACATAGTTGCAAACATGCCGTGAATATCCGATATATCACCCAGCCCTAGTTGGTGCTGTGGTTGAGTGGCTTGTAGACTCTCTCCTTTGTGGTGAAGATGTTTCTTCAATAGAGAAGTTTTTTTTCCCCAATATCCTCAAATACCTGCTTGCTGAAGTTCCCTGTCCGAGCCCTTTGGGACGTGTCTCAGCGGATGCATGTGTGTGTTTATTTCCCTGTGCATTGCATATTATATGACCTGCGTTCCTGTGTGTGTCCACAGGAGTTGATTCCTCTCATTCTGTGTACGGCCTGCCTGCATCCCGAGCCCAAAGAAAGAGACCAGCTACTGCACATCCTCTTTAATCTTATCAAGAGACCTGACGATGAGCAGAGGTGTGTGCGCATTTGGGCATCTGCGCATGTGTAAACTGACCAAAAAAAATCGGTTTTGTTACGAGTTTGATAACACTCTGCTGTAATCTTCCTCTCCAGGCAGATGATTCTGACCGGGTGTGTGGCATTCGCCCGACATGTGGGTCCCACTCGGGTGGAAGCTGAACTCTTACCACAGTGCTGGGAACAGGTTAGTTCTGAACTCGTACACACACTCACCACATAAAAAAACTTGTGAAAAAAGCAGGAATTCCTTTGTAGGCACACTCAGTCATTCACACAAACCAAATGGTCAAAACAACAATTTTGTAACATCCTATGAACTTTTTTTATCAGTACATCTGTAATAGTTTTCATATGTGAAAAGGTTAGCCAATCAAAGCATGGCTGATTTACATATAGAAGATGCAGTGGCACAATAAACTACTGTTTATCAGGGTTAGAGGAAGTGTAATAATGTCATGGAAAACTGCATTTATAACTATTTTTGGTGTAAAAAAAACATTACATAACTAAAAAAAAGTACTTCGGAAGTGTAGAATATGTTGCATAAAGTGGTCTCAAATGTTTTTGGACATTTAAGTCACACTTAAATATTTTTTAGCATTTTTAGCTTTTACTTGATCAGTTTCAAATTTTTAAATATTTTTGGAGTAGGTTATTAGAATATTTTTTGAATGGAATATTGGAATCTATTTAGAATGGAATATTAATAATAGAATATTTTAACCTTTTTACATTGAAATCTTTATAATGGAATATTTGAACCTTTTTACAGTGGAATCTATGTAACCGAATTTTTGAATCTTTTTACAATAGCATCTTTGGATCTATTTAGAATGTAATCTTGATAATAGAATATTTGAACCTTTTCGAAGAGAATTTGTTCAACTTTAAAATCAAATATTTAATAAATAAAGAAATCTTTATATTTAAATCTCTTGAAATGGACTTAAAGACTTTAGTAATTAGATTTCTGTGGACATAGTGAACATAATTGAATACTTATTGAATTTTCAAATAATATATATTTTTTTAATACTTTAGTCTTTTTTAATACTTTTAAGTCTTTTAAGATTGTTTTTGTTATTAGATAAATACAGAAAAAAATGCATAATAATTTAATTATAAATTATTTATATATTTATTTTTCTTTCAACCTTTGTAGATTTTAATAATTAAACTTTAGTTTTTAAAAAAGTACCCTTAAAGTTGGTTAAAGGGATAGTTCACCCAAAAATGAAAATTCTGTCATTAATTGCTCTATTGCTTTGTATCTCATTCCAAATCCATAAGACCTTTGTTCGCATGCGTCATGGTACTAGGTAATAGAAGACGTGGTGAATAAAGTGGTTATTTTATGTTTTCTTAGCACACAAAAACTATTCTCACAGCTTCATAAAATTATGGTTGAACTACTGATGTCCCATGGACTATTTAAATGATGTACTTACTACCTTTCTGGTGCTTGAACGTGTCAGTTGCGTTGTTGTCTATGCAGGGTCAGAAAGCTCTCGGATTTCATTAAAAATATCTTACTTTGTGTTCCGAAGATGAACGAAGGTCTTGCAGGTTTGGAACGACATGAGGGTGAGTACGTTTTTGGGTGAACTATCCCTTTAAAAGTAATTTAAAAATGTAAAAGTAATTACAAAATGGTTCAGAAAGGTTTTATCCATTATGTATTTATGAATATTCTGTCATTTTTACGATGGCTCTCAGACATAAAGTCTGATTTAAATTGTCCAAAAACATTTGAAGCTATCCCTATGTTTACTGTTAGTTTTTAAGTAAACTCTCAAAAGTACAGTACGTTCGCAGCTCCCCACATGGAAACCTATTTCCGCTGAGGAAATAACCTAAACAATTTCAGTGTTAAACACTGAAAAATATGAGCTAATGTGGTTTACAGAGGGTACGGGTGGGTATGCAGTCCTGCGGTCAGAGCTGGAACTGACGCTGCTGTGTTGTGTCTTGCGCTGTCTGTGTACGTCTGTGTCGCATGTGTGTTTCTCTCGCTCAGATCAACCACAAGTATCCAGAGAGAAGACTTCTGGTGGCGGAAGCATGTGGAGCTCTGGCCCCTTATTTACCCGTAAGAGACTCCGTTCCTCTAAATATAAAAGCAGTCTAACTGGGACACATTAATCATGTTCACCTTTCAACAAAGTCACAGTTAGTGATCGCTAAAACACTAGACATCCAAGATCACACTAGCCAAACTGCGGTGAGTGGTAGTCAAGCAAGAGCATGCTGAAATAATCAAATAATAATTATCAAATAATCAAACCAGCGAATGTCAGTATAGCGCAGAATCTGTTTGCATTTGTGTCCACTTTGATCATGTGTGTGTTTGGTGCTATGGAGGAATGCTGTTTGTTTACAGTGGCTGTACATCATAGAGTTATGGTTGGAACTCTCAGCAGGCTGTTCATCTAGTGCTGTGAAACAGCCTTGGAATCATCATTAGATTGGAATCTTTGAATCCTTTTTGCATCTTAATATTGACAATTGAATCTTTTTTTTGTTGTTTTAATTAATTTTTAGACTCAAATGATCAGATCTTTTAAATTTGACTCTTTCAAATGGAATCTTTTGAATACATTTTTAGCATTTAATATTTAGAATGGAATCTCTGAATTCCTTTAGAATAGAAACAAATGAGCATTTCGTAAATGAATATTCAGAATCTTTTTCAAATGTTATATTTGAATATTGAGAATGAAGTCTTTCAGTCTTCTCCGAGTTGCATATTTATTTAGGATAAAATTTGCAAGTCTTTGACATTATGGTTTTGAGGTCCGTAAGATTTTTATTTATTTTTTATTATTATTTTATTTATTTAAAAAAAAACTAATACTTTTATTCAGCAAGGACGTTAAATTGATCAAAAAGAGAAAAAATCTGTTTAGAATGGAATCTTTATAATGAAATATTTGAATCTTTTTAGAATGGATTTTTTTCTTTTCGATTCTAAACACGGCAGGCAGTTCATCTATTAAAACAGCCTTAGAAACAATTTAGAACTGGATCTTTAAACTAGATTCTTTGAATCCTTTTTGCATTTAATCTTTACAATAGAATCTTTTGAATCGTTTAAAATTTATATTAGACTCAAATGACCTAATCTTTTATATTTGACTCTTTTCCATTTTAAATTCTTTTAAATTGTAAATTTGAAAATCTTTTAGATTTTAAATCTTTTAAATCTTTTTTTTTTTTGAATTTCATATTTAGAATGAAATCTTTAAATCCATTTAGAATAGAATCATTTGAACATTTTATAATTTAATATTTTGAATCTAATTTTCAATTTTTGTTATACTGTATATGAATCTTGAGAATGAAGTCTTTCAATCTTTTCTGAATTGTGTATTTATTAAGAATAAAATTGTCCAGTCTTTTACACTACTGTTCAACAGTTTGGGGTCAGTACTTTTACTTTTTTAAAGAAATTAATACTTTTATTCAGCAAAGGCACATTAAATTAATAAAAATAAAAATGTGACTGTAAAGACGTTTGCATTCTTACAAATAGTTTCTATTTCAAATAAATGCTGTTCTTTTGAACTTTCTATTAAAAAAATAATTATATAAAAAATGTCCTGTTTCCACAAAAATATTAACTTTTTTCAACACTAATAACAATAAGTGTTTCTTTAGCACCAAATTTGCATATTAGAATTATCTCTGAAGGATTAGTGACACTAAGACTTGAGTAACTAGAGTTTACATTGGCTGTATATCATAGAGTTGCAGTCGTAAGGTTTATTCATTTTCATTTATTAATTCTATAAAAAACTGGCCTTTACATCTGAACTGATTTGGCTCAAACGGGGCTCTGATTGTCGGTGTTATGCCTTTTTTGCCTTTGTATGCTCCAGTCTATAATGAAGTGTCTGATGTTTACTCACTTCCTCGTGAGTATGAACACTTCATCATTTAATCAAACACAGCAGAATACAAAAAAAGATGTTGTGTAGGCAATTCAGAGCTGGCATGGGAATACAAGTATAGGTGTGTGTGTGTCTACAGAAGGAGATCCGAAGCTCTCTGGTTCTGTCCATGCTCCAGCAAATGTTGGCGGAAGATAAAGCCGATATGGTCCGAGAGGCTGTGGTGAAAAGTTTGGGCATCATAATGGGCTTCATTGACGACCCAGACAAATACTCCCAGGTGTGTGCATGTTTTGGTGCTCAAGCACAATCCAGTGTTTTTACACTTACTTTACTAGTGTTTTCTTATATTAGTCTGCTTTATTTTGTATATGGCTATGTAATAGGGCTTTGAGCTGATGCTGTTGTCTCTGGGCGACCCATCAGAGAGGGTGGTCAGTGCAACCCACCAAGTGTTCATTCCTGCCTTCGCTGCCTGGTGCACAGAACTGGGCAACTTACAGTCCCAGCTCATCCCCTCCCTCCTCACACGCATTGAGAAGCTGCTCAAGGTGAAAACCAGCACGTACACACACACACTAACTTCCTTGTGAAGACCCTTCCTTTTGTTTAGCATGTTTAGACTTCACCTGGCCTGTTTTGAATCTATATAGTTTTTATATATATGTTTTATTTGTTAGGGACAGATACAATAAACAGATGAAAATGTAAAAACAATCATCCCATGCATGTACCATAGTGCTTGTAGCCAAAGCTAATTTGCAACACTTGTTATATATATACAGGTGCATCTCAATAAATTAGAATGTCATGGAAATATTTAGAATGGACTATAATGGAACTTTATTATTTGGAGTGATACTTAAGAATCATTTTAGAAATGAATTTTTAGATTGGAACCATGAAGGCTTTTTGAATTTAATCTTTACAACAGAATATTTCGGATCTTTTTTCGGATCTTATTAAGACTCAAATAATCAAATCTTTTATTATCTTTCAAATGGAATCTTTTGAATCTTTTTTCAGAGTTTAATATTTAGAATGGAATCTTTGAACCTATTTAGAATAGAATTATTTGATCATTTTATTTTTAAGTATTTGGAATCTAATTTTCAAATCTGTTATATTTGTGTCTTGAGAATGAAGTCTATTGTTCTGAATTGCATATTTATTTAGAATAACATTTTTCCATTTTATGGTTTAGGTTTGTGATTTGTTTTTTAAAAAATTTAAACTTTTGTTTAGCAAGGACATCAAAATGAGCAAAAGTGACAGTAAAGACAAAGTTTCTATTTCAAAAAAAAAAAAAAATGTATTACTTTGTTATCAAAGAGCACCACAACTGTTTTCAAAATTTGACAATAATAATAATAAATATTTCTTGAGCACCAAATCAGCATATTAGGATGATTTCTGATGGATCATGTGACACTGAAGACTGCAGTAATGGCTGCTGAAAATTCAGCTTTGCATCACAGGAATAAATTACATGTTAAAATATATTAAAATAGAAAGCAGTTATTTTAAATTGTAATAATATTTAACAAAAGTACTGTTTTTACTGTATTTTTCACCTAATAAATGCAGCCTCTGTGAACATGAGACTTCTTTCAAAAACATAAAAAAATCTTAACTCCAAACTTTTAAACGTTGTACATTTGAATCTATAGAAAGGAATCTTGAATCCATAGAATGGAATAAATTGTTAGAATAAAATATTCTTTCTATAATTGACTCTTAAGAATGAAATATTTAAGTATTTCAAACTTTCTTCAAGATTTTGCCAGGGCTGCGTTTCCCAAAAGCATCGCAAGCCTAAGTTGATCGTAGAACCATTGTAATCAAGGCTTACGATGCTTTTGGGAAATGCAGCCCAGGTTTTGCAGTTCTTCTCAGAACATTTAGAGACATTGTGTGCCCACAAAGTAACTAAGCACAACATATCCAGCACTACAGACACACTCTTTTAGCTTCCTTCAGTTATTTCATTCCTAAATTCCTCTCTCTTCCTCCAGCAGGGTGAATATGGTCTAGATGAACACAAGCTGCATATGTATCTGTCGGCGCTTCAGTCCCTCATCCCGTCTCTATTTGCGGTGCTGCTTCAGAACGCCCCCTTCACCAGTCGAGCCAAACTACAGGGAGACGTGCCTCCAATCGAGGGTGAGGGTCGGCCAACGTCAACACACGCACGCGTTTTTCGCTAACTTTCTCAGTCAGGCCACGTTTAGCGACGCAGACCTGGCGCCTGACTCAGTGTAACTGTAGGGTTCCTGCCATGTTGAGGTTGCTCTCTGGTTTTGGGCTCACTATCAAAGTGCTCTTTCATTTACGCACGGCGTCCACGTCAGATGATTTGTGCAGTTATTCTTTTTTTGGTGTATTCTTGGTTTTGAAATCTGCTCCTGTGTGTGTGTGTGTGTGTGTGTGTGTGTGTGTGTGTGTGTGTGCATGTGCCCTCGCAGTGACCCGGTTCCCGCGGCCAGCCTCCCCGTTGCAGGACATGGCCACCATCATGGGCAGCCGAGAGCAGTTGGCAGTTCTGCTGCAGTTATTTGATCATCAGCTCCAGCATGAAGGAACTACAGGATGGGACAGTTTGCTCTGGGTGGTCAACCAGTTGTATGTTAATGTCTCACACACACTTTTCCCCCTTTTGACCTCTGGTTTTTGCCATTGTTATTGAAGGTGGAGACAGGAACTTGGGTCACCCACTCATGTTGGAGCACCAGGCCACACCTCAGACATTCTAGAGCATTAAATGGCATGCATATGTGTTCGTTAAAAAGAAACGGCTCATAAAAACACTTTACTTGATCTTTTGATATACTGTTAGAATTCATAATCCAAAGATTTCTCTTCATCCCACCTAGATTATTTAGAAAAAGGGAAACCTAAGGGTCAGAAAGTGTCAGATGACGTCATAACAAAGAACATATTAACATTTGGAATAGGCCACTCCAAACAAACTCAGAAGTTTTTGTAAATGGCTGAAGATGTTAGCATCAGTTAATTCTTATTCAAATTAAAATTAATAGGAATGAAAATATTTTATTTTTTGATAAAATAATAAAAATATATTTTTTTAATAAAGTGTGTGTGTGTGTGTATGCGTGTATGTGTGTATGTGTGTTTTAGCTTAGTTAATGTAATCTAGAATAGCCAATAAAATTCATGAATCATTGTTT
>NW_015539926.1:749959-754628 GCF_001515605.1 Sinocyclocheilus anshuiensis
AATATATATAATTTTTTCCCCTTTTTGTATTAGTTAGCCAATCAGAACAGAGGTCTTTTACATATCAAGTCCTAAAGGTATGAGCAGCACATTTGAGGTACTCATGAAGGTACGATCGTGCAGTTAGGTACAATGCGTTTGAAATCCTTTTACTGAGTGTATATGTATACATCTCATCATATGTTGCATGTAAATGTCTAAGTTTACCTACATTTGCAATGGACCTGATTCTGTCTTTTTCTCCACAGTTTACCACAGCTTATAGAGATTGTAGGACGCATCAACGTCACCTCATCCACCTGTGTGCACGAGTTCTCCAGGTTCTTCTGGAGATTATGCCGAACGTTTGGGAAAATCTTTACCAACACTAAGGTAGGACAGGTCAAAGACATTTGCCGTACAGTAATCTCTCTCTAGCACCTTTTTTCATGTACTTTTTTTATATTTGACCAAGTGAAGTAGCTAAATAAAGCTTGTGCTGCAAACCGTTCCAACAGTTTCAGTTTAATGTAGATGTTGTTTTCCCCTCATTTTTGAAGGTAAAACCTCAATTCCAAGAAATCCTGCGGCTATCTGAGGAGAATGTGTGTGAGTGACTGTTCACTTAACCAAAAATAATACTCCCGCTGTCAGAGGAGGTGCTGGGAAGAGAGCACACACATACACTCTTCGTCTCTGTATCTCTTTCCCATGCTAGAGGCTTGTGTGTCAAATATGTGTTTTCACTCTTCATGGGATTTGGAAATGGAGCTTTTTCTTTCATTCTTTGAATGTTTGTTGAGTTAAAAAAAGTCTATGGTTAAAGTATCTGCCAACAAAACTGGGCATGTTGTATCATTGTAATGGTTTGAAATGAATTTAGCTAAATTATTACCAGATGAGTTGAACTAATTCTTAACCGAGTGTTCAGTTATATGTTTAGAGATTGTAACACAGATTGTGTCCTGCAGACGCCTCCGCAGGAAACGGCATCCTTACAAAGGCTACGGTGCCGATCTATGCAACCGGAGTCCTGACGTGCTACAATCAGGTAGGAGCTTCATTGTACGCCAGGTGTGTGATGTCTCAATTCAGAAAAAGCCTCTCTCTGATGAAGTTGTTCGTTTCAGGAGGAGGACCGTAAACTCTTGGTTGGCTTTCTTGAGGATGTCATGACCACGCTCTCTCTCTCCCATGCTCCTCTTGACAGTCTAAAGGCTTCATTTGTAGAGCTGGGGTGAGTGTCTGTCAGCACTGTTAAATCTGCATGAGCTCATCTGAGGCTGCAATTCCTTTAAGCTGATGTAAAATGACTTGCTCTCGAGTGTCGTGACCCCACCGTTGAGAGTACCTGTCAGTTTCTATGCTTTATTAATTCATCCATTTGAAAGTAGTAGTTCACACAAAAGTTAAAACCGTCATCATTTACTCCCCCTCGTGCTATTCCAAATCCATATGATTTTATTTTATTGGAACACAGAAGCAGATGTTTAACTGTAACCAGAGGCTGTCAAGCTCTAAAAAATGCAATTAAAAATGCGATCTCAGATATAAGATCTCATACTTTGCAGGGTGAGATTTATTTATTACTGTAAATATATAACTTTATATTTATCTTATTAGCTTTACATGTAACATTCATAATATATTATGTAATATAATAATATTAATAATATCATATAATTGTATTTATTTGAATTATTTGTAATTATTTATTTATTTATTCTTTTTTGCATTATAACATGCTTCTGACATCCTTTTACACATTTAAAATTATTATCATTTTATAATTATTTTAAGAATTTTATTTAAAGTATTTTTTATTATTTTATTATTTCAAGTGTTTTAGATATATATTCATAGTTTTAAAATTATTAGGAAAAATATAATTACACAAAATGTGTTTTACACATTTATATTAATTTGACATTTATAATTGTATTTTATGATTTCATCGTGTTAACATTTTGAAAATATAGTTTATTACACAATTTTTACTCAGATTTTTTTGTTTGTTTTTTTGATGTTTGCAATTGTATTTTATTTAAAAATGATTACAAATAAAAATTTGCCATAATAGCTGGAAGTTGTACAGTTATTTAAGAAACTTCCAAGAGCAGGAAATTCAACTTTTTTCTGCAAAACATTACAAATTGTTTTGTCTTGGGTTTTTTTTCTTCTTCTTATTGATCGCAAGTAATTCTTGCAATTTCGACAGTTTCATCTACAGCTGTGGCCAAAATTATTAGAACACTAGTATTTTCACCAGCTAAAAATGGATTTAAGTAAGGTTTTTCTATCCTTTGCTGTAGTGTGTTTCTCACTTTACAGCATTTTTACACAAGTGCCTAAAACTTTTCACAGTACTGTAGCTTTGCAGGTAGGTTTCTTGAAGCATCTTGGAAACGTTGCCACAGTTCTTCTGGATTTAGTCTGTTTTGAAACCGTTTTTTAGCTGGTGAAAATACTAGTGTTCTAATCATTTTGGCCACCACTGTATATTAGCCAGTAAGCTAATATTAGCTAATATTAAAGGAATAGTTCACCCAAAAATGAAAATTCTGTCTTTAATTACTCACCCTCAAATTTTTCCAAACCCGTAAGACCTACCTTCATCTTCGGAACACAAATGAAAATATTTTTGATTGATTCCATAGACAGCAACGTAACTGACACGTTCAAGGCTCAGAAAGGTAGCAAGGACAATACAGTATAGTCCAGAATTTTCATTTCTGGGTGAACTATCCCTTTAAATGTTCAAGTTAATATAAACTTAATACTAAAGTTTTAAATGTAATACTGAAGGTTAAAAGGTTGACAAGCGGAACCCATTCTAAACCGAATGTCACATAAAACCAAATGTTTACATTTGCAAGACATAAACACTCACATACCGGCCCGAGGCCAGTAGGTCATCCTTGAAGTTGAGCCCCGCATAAACCTACAATAATGATTTAAGCACTTGAGTACAAAAATAACATGTCCCAATTTGTTCGACTCCCGTATCCTGATGATCTAATGCAGCAGACGTTTCATGCTAATGGCACTCTAACTGACTAGAAGATCAGGTTTAGTAGGATCATCAGCTGTCATTTTGTGATTACCCACTAAAACCGTTACTTCCTGTCTCCAGGGCAAACCCAGCGTATCATGAGCTTCTACTGATGGTGCTTTGGTATGGAGTGGTCCATACATCTGCACTGGTACGCTGCACCGCTGCACGCATGTTCGAGGTAAGCCCTCCCTCCAATTCCCGCTTCAAACATTGACATGCATAGTTTACTTAGCCATAATGTTAATAAATACTTCCAATGTCCTTAAGTTTATGTTTAAAGACATTAGCATCCTCCAGGCCAGTCAAATGATTAGTTTTATTACCTTATGCTTTGTTTTGAATGCAAATTTGCTGTAATATGATGTTAATGGTTGGTGTGAGGTGGTAAACATGTATTTTCAGAGCTCTCCACACTCCCTCTAGGGCCCCCTTGTGCCTTGTCATCCCTGTTACCTGTCAGATCACTGAATGTTTACTTGTATTTAAAGTCGTTGCAGCTTTAAAGCATCCGTACGTCTTTTGCACCACAGCACGCTTGCTATTGCCATTCAAAAATGATGTAACGACCCCCACATTTCATCCCCTCACCCCGTTGTAAGTCGGTAATGAAGGTTCGAGGAGTGTTCAGAAACTCTTCCATGTGAGAAACCCCCTTCTCCTCATCTGTGGTCGTAGCTTTAGTTAAATTTGCCTGGCCTCTTTAGCCCTTAATTTGTATTTCATTTATCTGTGTAGCGCCTCCTTGGGCTTCTGTCATGTTTTTCGTTGTATGTCTGCGCTGTTTTTTAGTTTGTTACCGTTGTTTCTTTTTTGTGTTCTTTTGTTTCTCTCTCTCTCTTTCTCTCTGCGGTGTTCCATGACACTGTGCTCGCTCTTTCCATGCATCCTGTGTGACATCACCCCTGCTCTGACCAATCAGCTGTTGGTGAAGGGGGTGAATGAAACTCTAGTAGCTCAGAGAGTTGTTCCAGCACTTATCACTCTCTCCAGTGATCCTGAAATGTAAGTCTCCTCCTGCCTCCTTCATCCATGCACCTCCCTCCGCCTTGGTTCTCTCAGGAGGCCACAACTTTATTAGCCCCTCCTCCAGCGAGCACCGCCTACCTGAGCCAAGATTTAAGTGTTTCACATTAATATGTCGAAAGAAATTAATGTCATGTTAAAAATATTGCAGTTGAAACAATGAAATGTCACCTTAAAATAAAAATAAATAAATAGATGAGGATCATGAATATTTTCTCCATTATGATTTTATAATTTTCATCACATTGAACCAGGTTCTCATTAACATAACGTGGGGAGAAAAATCTCATTCAAATAACTGTAATGCATTAAAGGGTTAGTTCACCCAAAAATGAAAATTAGGCTGCGTTTTACTCACCCCCGAGGCATCCTAGGTGTATATGACTTTCTTCTTTCAGACGAATCCAGTCGAAGTTATATTAAAAATTGTCTTTGATCTTTCAAGCTCTATCATTGCAGTCAGTGGGTGTTGCATTGCTTCAGTCCAAAAGAAGTTAAATAAAAAGCGCCCATGCATAAAAAAAAAACATGCATAAAAAAAGTGTCTCACACGGCTCCGGTGGGTGAACAAAGGCCTCCTGTAGCGAATCGATGCGTTTTTGTAAGAAAAAT
>NW_015539926.1:754638-764092 GCF_001515605.1 Sinocyclocheilus anshuiensis
CATCCTAGGTGTATATGACTTTCTTCTTTCATACGAATCCTGTCGGAGTTATATTAAAAATTGTCTTTGATTTTTCAAGCTGTTTAATGCCACTCAGCAGATGTTATTAAATAAAAAGCACCCATCCATAAAAAAAAGTGTCTCACACAGCTCCGGGGGCTGAACAAAGGCCACCTGTAGCGAATCTATGCGTTTTTGTAAGAAAAATATCCATATTCAAAACGTAATAATCACTTTAATCTAGCACTTTAAAAAACGCATCGATTCGCTACAGAAGGCCTTTGTTCACCCCCTGCTTTGTTCACGCTTTTTATTTAACTTCTTTTGGACTGAAGCAATGCAACACCCGCTGACTGCAATGATAGAGCTTGAAAGATCAAAGACAATTTTTAATATAACTCCGACTAGATTCGTCTGAAAGAAGAAAGTCATATACACCTGGGATGCCTCGGTCAGGAGTGAGTAAAATGCAGCCTAATTTTCATTTTTGGGTGAACTAACCCTTTAATGAAAGCAAACCTCTTTGGACTTTTTTTTAAACAACAAAAATACAATATATAAATAATCCTACCATGATTTATACATAAAAATGTAGATGAAAAATGTAATGTATTTATTTATTTATTTATTTTGCATTAAAATAGGCTTCTGACATCCAGAAGGTTAACTGTGCTTAATTGCTATGAAAATAGTCTCATAATGCCAAAAAATGAATTAAATTTTCTTTACTTTATTTTTATTTTATTTTGAGTCTGGAATATGGCCCTGGCATTATTTATATATCATTTTTGTATGCATTTTTATTTGCATTATAATAAGCTTCTAACCAACAGAGGGTTAAATGTGCTTAATTGATACAAAAATATCAATAATGCAAAATAAATCTAAAATAGGCTTTTTTATTATAAAAATGTATATAGTTTTTTTATTATTTTTATTTTATTCTCTTATTTTGAGGTTGAAATATGCCCCTATATATACATATTTATTTTTTAAATATACCATTGTTAACCATCATTCCGGTTGATAGAATTATGCCTTGTATGTAAATCATTTGTAATTCATGCTAATGTTATGTCAGTGCGAAAGTGTATTTCTGGCTCTCCTGATGAAACCAAGGCTTGAGAGACCGTGCTTATTTTGTTTATGTCTCACGTGCTCAGTGTACTAACATCCTTCATTCAGGCTACACTAATCGCCGCATGCTTGGAGAAGCTGCCTGCTTTCCACAATCCATTCATCCATTCATCCCTTCATTCAGCCCATTTGTCCATCCATGTGGCCCGTGGCATGTTTGGCTGCCAGAGTAGGACCCAACGCAGAGCCACGCTTCAGAGATGAATGTGAGCGTCATCACGATGTATTCACTTGCATATGCAAAGTTTTTCACTGTTTGCACAGAGGAAAAACACCATAGCGTGTTGTAATGTGATGATAACAGTACCGTCATGCTTCTGTGGCTGTGTTTGCCCTTTAGTGCACATACATTATACTGTGGCAGAAGTATTTTCTGTTTCTTTCATGTCCTGTTCTCTGTCTGTTTTTTTTCCCACAGTTGTTCTTCCTCATTTGCACAAACTGGCTCTGTGCAACAACCAGCAGACAGTGGAGAGTAAAAGAATTGACATTGCTACTCAACTGTTTGAGGCATACAGCGCCTTATCCTGCTGTTGTATCCTTTATATATTTCTAAATTTGACTTCTAATTGTGTGTGTTTAGAACCACCTTTCAACTTGTCTTACATAGCAAGGTTTTGACTATTAGCATGAAAGGAATACTTCACCCAAAAATGAAAATATATGAAAAATGTACTCAAACCATCAAAGATTTAGATGAAGTTTGTTTTTTCATCTGAACAGATTTGGAAAAATGAATGGGTGCCGTCAGAATGAGAGTCCGAACAGCTGATAAAAACATTACAGTAATCCACAAATAATCCACGTCTCCAGTCTATTAAATAATGTCTTGTGAAGCAAAAAGCTGCTTGTCTGTAAGAAACAAATCTATCTTTTTATTTTTATTTATTTATTTTTTACTTGAAAAACCATCTTAAACCTTCGCCTCTGTTGAAAATATGAGTCCTCTATACTTAATATTTTATTACACGTAACGCATAACATATATATTTTTTTAATTTTGTGTTTATTCATATCATTTTATACAATTCAGTTAATTGAAAAGCTGTTTGTCTAAATCAGCATCTGTTTCTCAGTGGGACAGCGATTTAAAAACCTGAAATTTGCGTAAACCAATCAGATTGTGACTTGTCATTTTGTCAAGCCTTTGCTATTTTGGGGATACATCAGACAATCATTTGGCTGACCGTTTGAGGCTTTTTTCAACGAATCAGTCAAGCGGTTTTATTGTTTTTGTAAGCCTCAGTAATGCCCAGCGGTTTGCATTTCCAAAAATTTCCAGAAGTTGATTTTTCTCTAAGAGGGAACATTTTGATTACAAATTGAAAACAGATAGACAGCGGAATTGGACTGTACACCTCCACTGCTGATGTTTGGGAGCAGGAGCCATCTTTCACTGGTTTGTCTACTGATTTTGTGGCGTATGGCAGCTTGCACAGTATAACCACAGTCTTACCTCTAGTTTCAACTTAATAACAGATACTGAACACACAGTCTGTGTGGCCACTTTCTCTCTGTGCTTTTTGAGTTTTTGAGCGATGGTCAACTATTTAAGCTGGACATGAGTCTCCATAGCTGGATTTGCATTCTCACTCTCTTTTTTTTTTTCCCCTCCTTTTCTTCTGAGAGCTTGGTCGTTGCGAAAATGTTTGCATATCCCGCTGGCAGGAAAAGAAAGAAAATAAACCTCAGCCATTTTTGTACACTAAATTGCAGGGTGGATGGCAGAATTTGTCGTTAACTGCTCTATGATGTTGTCTGTTTGAGCAAAGAGAGCCTAGCCCAGCCCTTTGGTCAGGATTCCCAGCATACATGCCTTTGCAGATGCTCTTTTGTCTTGTTTCATTTTATTTTTGTCTGCTGTGTCACAGTGGAGACCCCCCTGTAGCAGTGGCTTGCCCCCCAGGCAGTTTTGTAAAACCTCGTCCTGTCTGTGTTTTGAGGTTTTGCAACATGATCAATATGAGGTTGAGTCTAGATCGTCGACTGTATACTGGTGTGTATTTACTGTAAAAGTGCAAGTCATTATGGGGTTTAACAGTGCAAATTTCTCACAGTTGGGTTTATATCAAGTTTTGTGGTGGTCATGGTTTCGGTTTGGTCGCTTTTAGGGGTGCGACGATCATCAGGCTGATACCAGTAACTCGAGTTAACACACTGTGTTTGTTGTTTCATTCATTTGCGGTTTTTAGTCGATTCAGCTGAATTACCAGTTATTCTTGAAAATCCAAATTCGTATAATATTTGGAATTAGTATTTATATTTTCAGGGGCATTGTGAGCAGAGGTGTCAATTACATGTTCATTTAGTAGAAATGTAATATTTTGCTGTATTAAGAATAAATTTTTCACAGCAAATATTGGTATATGCGGTTTAATTATTTATTTCAAATAATCAATTCATTGGTATATCATGTAACGTCATGGTGTAACATAATTAATTGGTAAATCATTTAATTAATTTCATAAAAGATAAACAGCCATAATTGTAGGTCTAATATAGTTTTAAATTTCGAATTACTTTTTTCTGTCTTGTTTTTGTTTTCACTCAATGACTATTAGTTTTATAGTAGTTTTATTTTTCTTCAGTGTTTTAGTTAGTAATTTATTTCATGAAACATTTATAGATCAACAGCCCTAATTAGAGGTGTATTATAGTATTCAATTTTGAATTAGTTTGTATTTTATTTTCAGTCTTTTTTGTTGTTTCCACTCTATTTTCATGTAGTTGTAGTTTATTTTTTGTGTTTTATCATTTCAATTTAATGAAATTATTAGCAACCTTAATTATAGGTTGATTATAGTTTTACATTTTAAATTTTTTTTGTTGTTTAATTTTTCTGTTATATAGTTTCAATGTATTACATTTTTATTGGAGTTATAGTATTTTTGCGCTGTAAGATTCTATTTACACTGTCACAATAGCAGGATTTTCTGCTTATTATACTACTTATTGCAAATAATGGCAATTATCTGCCCCTCAGTATTGTAGCACATTATAAAACAATATGAAATAATAACGTATTGAGTGTAAATTATCATTTGAATTCAAATTATTAAATGGATGCCACCTTATTGCGACAACAAAGCCAAAAAGACTATGGCACGTGTTTTACCATCTACACCACTGGAGCTGATGTTTGATGGTCGTCTTTTGTAGTGTTGACTACCCCAATCACACATTGGTTGGCGGAGCTAGTGTAAATAGCCTCTGCCAACAAGGCGGGCTATTTGCACTTAGTGTAAATTGACACTCCGTATATTTATTTAATTATTTTTTTTCTCCCCAAGTATGCATACTGAACTGTAGATGGGTAGACGTGTATATTTCACAGGTATGTTTGACAGTCTTCTCTTAACTCCGGGGCTTTAGTTATTTCTGAAGAACTCATGGTGAATCATTTCCTCCCTGGACTGAGATGTTTGAGGACAGATATGGAGCAGCTCTCTCCGGAGCATGAGGTATTAAATCAAGATTTCAAAAAAACATTTTCATAATTGTTTCTTTGTCATGTCTGTATGCCCACCCTGAAACAACATAAACTACCAAATTTTGCTACAAGTTTGATTGCAACATATAATCATTGCTGTTAATAGTGTTCATCGTCTGTTTGATTACGTCATGAACTGAATTTTACCGAACCCGTAAGACCTTCGTTCATCTTCGGAACACAATTTAAGATATTTTTGATGAAATATGAGGACTCTCTGACCCTCCCATAGACAGCAAGGTAACTACCACGTTCAAGGTCCAGAAAAATACCAAGATGATCGACAAAGTAGTCCGTGTGACGACAGTGGTTCAACTGTAAAGTTACGAAGCTACGAGAATACTTTTTTGCGCAAAGAAAACAAAAATAACGACTTTATTCCACATTTTCGTCACTTGTGGACACGTGTTCACGACAGTATCATGACGTCATCACGCCGGATCTGGGTCAGCGCCGGTGTAGTGCCGAAATTTACACCCTGCATAATCTGGCAGGGGTGCAGAATTCGGCACAACACCGGTGCCGCCACACAACACGAGGGTGAGTAATTAATGACAGAATTTTCATTTTTGGGTGAACTAACCCTTTAATAGTGTTTATCGTCTGTTGATTACGTCATTAACTGAATTTTACCGTACATTTCTGCCATATGTACATCAATTTGACAGTCACCACTGACAAGCTACTACTAAATATATTGTAGAAACTTAATTTTCTGTAAAGCTGCTTTGCAACGATTTGTATCATGAAAAGCGCTATACAAATAAACTTGAATTGAATTGTATGACACAACTACAACAACCACCACCTATAATTCTTAATTAAATACAGACCCATAACATTGTGTGCTTTTCCAAAGCCTGGTCTAGTCTTGTCGTCCTAACGTTTTATCACGCCGCATGTCGTGTAACCCAATTTCTATTTATTTAATTTCCTTTGCCTAGTAATGTCCAGCTGATGTGCGTGTGTCTGCGTGTATGTCAGACTTCCCAGCAGTGCTCTAAGAATACTCCCTCTTTTCCCGTTTGTCCTTTAGGTTATTCTCAGTTCCATGATAAAGGAGTGTGAAATAAAGGTGGAGAACAAAGGCATTGGAGAGGCACAAGGGTGAGAAGACAAACTCATTCATTTCATTCATACAGTCACCATGTTTAGTGTTCTTATTTACTGCAAATGAAGCCTCAAATCACTAAGAGGAAAATCTAATGAATACAGTGTCTGTTTCTCCTGTTTTAGTTTAAATAACTCCCTGGCCACAAAACAAAACAAGCGAACAAGTGCTCATTTAGTAGCGGAGAAAAAATTAATAATTTTACAAGAGTTCTCAAGAACACGTACTCAGGAATGCTTTGCGCATGTTAATTTCCTCAACGATTTATCTGTTTGAGTTCAGCTTGGGTTTGACTCAGTGTCTCCACTGCTAGATAGTTCCCATCAGGCATTGCAGGCCACTGGTTTAGCCACATAATTATTGCAAACCCGCTCCATTTGGGCTGTACTTGTAGGCCAATGGTACTGCTGCTTCATATTACACTTATAGCAGCTGTGTAAAGCTACATGGACACATACACTGTTATTTATTTAATATTTCCACTCCAAATTTGGTGCTGACTGTTTTTTTCCTTATATAAAACGTAGTATAATATGCACAATGGATTTTTATTTGCTGAAGTTTGCAATTTTCAAGAGTTAAATGACTTTGTGAAGAAGTGAGAGGGTATGTACAGTCAAGATTTTTGCTTGCTAAGGACTCTCTCTAACTGAGGTTTCCAAAACGAAACATACCCAGCCTGCGAACACGTGTGGCACTCTTTAAAACCTTTAACCCAAAGATGTGGCTTGATTATAAACAGCACTTGTCTTTTAAATTTCACAGTTGATATCGTAGCAACGCTTCCAGTGGTTTTGTTGAGATATTTATAAATGTTCGAACTTTATAACTGCAGTGAAGTCTATGATTGTGACTGTCACTACAAGTCATGATACATCAGTTGAGTCTGCCTCTCACAAATGGTGTGGGTTGTTCTGGGATCTTTATATTTAATTAGTTGGGCGGGTGACATTTATAGCGTGAATGTTTAGGGGAAACAAGTTCAAGAGCAAGATGTAAAAAAAGATGCGAAAGACAAAGTGATTTATTTACTGAGTGTTTTTAACCATAAAACAGAGATGGTGGTAAAATCTTCACTCAAAATGATTCCGTTCATCACATAACTATGTGTTATTTCTTTTGCATGACCTTGCAAAGTTTTATTCACACCCAATCTGCCAAAATGTGACAACGGACATATTAGATGTACAACTAATATATTGCAAAAAAATGAAAAAATTATCAGAGAATCCAGAAAAAAACGTGTCACTCACAATTTTCACAAAAATAGTACTAAGTCATGTTTTGCTTGGGGATCAAATACTTATTTCACTCACTGAAATGCAAATCCATTTCTAACCTTTATATAATGTGTTTTTTCTGGATTTTTTGGTTGGTATTCTGTCTCTATCCGTTAAAATAAACCTACCATAAAAATTACAGACCCTTCATTTCTTTGTAAGTGGGCAAACTTACAAAATCAGCAGGGGATCAAATAAATATTTTCCCCACTGTATCAGCAGCTGGTGCTTATACGACCCTTGATTGGTGGGTGGATTCTGACCTATGAATGCGGTGATGTCTCTTTTCAGGTCCATCTCTATTGCAGCAAGTCTGGTGGGTGAGGACGCAAAGACCAAGTTTCTAAGTAAGATGGGCCAGCTGACCACCTCAGGTGCCATGCTGGCGAATGTTTTCCAGAGAAAGAAATGAGAGCTGTTTTGGGTGTTTCCCATGAACCCTCCACTTTCTGGGATCTCCTACTTGAAGTCAGTCGTCTGCCTTTCTTTTGTTTGTCTTTGATTTGATAGGCTATATTTTTAACATATTTATGTCTTAAATGTTTTCCAGCCTCCAAAGAAATTTGCACTCATGTTTCAATGTTTTCCTTTTTTTTATTTCAATTTTATTTCAGAGGCTTATTTGCATCACTAGACTTTTTTTTTTTTTTTTTTTTTTTGGACAGTGTGAATTTTATGAAATCAAAACAATGATTCCTTCCTCGTCTTGTTGTCTTTTATGTGTTGCTGTGTCTCTGGAGAATATTTTCTATGATTGGGTAAAATTGTCTGGGGCTTTGTTTCTCTTATTTTGGATATGCTCCAACAGTAAATAACTGTAAAATACAGTGAATCGAGAGAACAGTACCCATTATCATGTATATTTGAAAATTTGTGTCGTAAGATAATAAAATGTGAAGACCACTTATGTACTTCTGATTCAGTGTGTTGTCTCTTGAACTCTCTTTCAGATGGCTTTTTGCTTTCTTAGACGTCCGGCTTGACAGCAGTCATAATAAATCTGCACTTAAGTACTTCTGATACAGCAAATCAGTAGCACATTGTTTGCATGAGGTTCATTTCAGTTTATATACAGCATATCGCTAATGCAACTGAATTGTGCTGTATATTTTACACTTCGACAGGTGTTACTACAATAAACGCTTGGCCTTGAAAGCCAACGAAAAAACTTGAGAACATCAAAGCCGTGGCTTGTTTTCCTCTGCATTTGGAGCAAAGGTTTCAAAGTTCAAGGGCCCCTTGATCACATGGTCAGCAGTTGGCGGGAGGAAATACTGCCATGATTCTACAGAAGCCTGTGTGTTTGATCATTTATTGACTGAAGGAGAACTAAATTTGCATATTAATTTAAATTTTTAACTTTTGTGTTTACCCTCAGCGCTTGTGTAACTTTTATTCTTTCATGCAATTCATGAAAAACGACAGAGCTCGTATTTGCATCAAATATTTTCTCTAGCACGAGGTGACCTGCGCATGATTTGGAGCTGATCTACGGTAGTATGTGGAAATTTATCAGCTGGGATAAGTTACTCATGAGCGCACGGCAAGAGTTGAAGAGCACTGTGAGTCAGATGCCAGGAACATTTCCAAACCCGGAGAGAGCGGCTGCATAAAACCACGGGAACATTCTGCCTCTCCGTGTTTTTATTCCTGTTGCGTTGTTGACTGAGTGCATAACAAGACAGCAAACAGGAACTAAAAAGCTTTGAGTTCTGGCCAATATGTGACCACTTTGATGGCAAGCTATGAAGGAGTTTTGGAGAGTCGAGATCTCAATCTTGACTTTTTATCTAATGATTCTGTCTTATGTCTTAATTTGACTATTTTAACTAAATTTGTCATTTTTTGACTTTTAATGTCATGGTTTTGTCTTTTAATTTTAATCATTTTATTTATTTTTTAAAGAGTTATTTTTGCCTTTTATTGTGATAGGATAGTTTAGAGTTGACAGGAAGTGAATTGAGAGGGAGAGGGGGGCAGGATTCAAACTCGGGACGCCCATAGCACAACAGCCCTGTATGTCGGCGCACTGCCCACAAGGGTATCAGCACCATTTCGATCATTTTATGTCATAATTTCAACTTTTTGTTTCATGATTATGGCTTAGTATGTCATATGTTGACTTTTTATCTCAATTACTTAGTTAATCTTAGTAAATTATTATTTAATTTGGCCTCATTTTGTCTCATTCATATTATTAAAGGGATAGTTCACCCAAAAAGGAAAATTCTGTCATTAATTACTCACCCTCAAGTCGTTTCAAATCCGTAAGACCTTCGTTCATCTTCGGAACACAAATTAAGATATTTTGGTGGAATCTGAGAGCTGTCTGACCCTGCATAGACAGCAATACAACTGAAATGTTCCCAAGTCCAGAGACGTAGCAAGGAGATCTGTAAAATAATCCATGTGACATCAGGGGTACAACCGTAATTT
>NW_015539926.1:764112-764899 GCF_001515605.1 Sinocyclocheilus anshuiensis
AATTCCTGGAGGGCCAGAGCCCTGCAGAGTTTAGATTCAACCCTAATTAAACACACCTGATCCAACTAATCAAGTCCTTCAGGCTTATTTGAAAACTACATGGTATGTGTGTTGGAGCAGGGTTGGAACAAAACTCTGCAGGGCTCCGGCCCTCCAGGAATTGAGTTTGACACCCCTGCTGTAGAGTCATTTTGGAGAGTATCAGCTGGACGTAAACAGCGTATGCTGTTCTGTGTCAGCTGCGTCACACGGATACGCTGTTTTCGTTCAGATCAACACAACAACGTAGGAAACAGATCCAGCGTGACGTCTCTGGACTTGGGAACATTTCAGTTGTATTGCTGTCTATGCAGGGTCAGACAGCTCTCAGATTCCATCAAAAATATCTTAGGTTTGAAACGACATGAAGCTGAGTAATTAATGACAGAATTTTCATCTTTGGGTGAACTAACCCTTTAAGTATGTAAAAATGTTGACTTTTTATATAATAATTATGATGTTTTTTTTTTTATCTCAATTTTCATTTTGACATATAGAAAGACAGAATTATCTGATATTTTAAGACTTCTTGACCTTAACACACAAAGTGGTCCTTGTCCACTGGTGTACTCTCTATGATGTAATTTCCTGTTCTTTTCAACATTTTAATGTTGGTTGCCCTACACAACTTTGATTTGATGTATATGTAATATATATATACTGTATATATGTGTGTGTTAGTGTTGTCAAAAGACCCGGTATTTCGGTACCAAGTCGGTACTAAAAAAATGAAAACGTTACGGTACCA
>NW_015539926.1:765368-767003 GCF_001515605.1 Sinocyclocheilus anshuiensis
TGCTGCTTCAGTATTTGTAGATTATTTTTCCACGTTTCTATGGTATACTGAAAAACAATGATAATCATATCATAAGTTTTAAAGGCTTTTATTGGCAAAAAATATAATGAGTCAATATTTTTGTTGATCCTTGTTCTTCATAACCTCTGCAATTCGCTCTGGCATGCTGGATATTAGCTTCTGGGCCAAATCCTGACTGATGGCGATCCATTCTTGCCTTATTAGTTCTTAGAGTTGATCACAATTTGTGGGCTTCTGCTTGTCCACTCGCCTTTTAAGGACTGAGCACAGGTTCTCTATGAGATTGAGATGCGGGGAGTTGCCTGGCCACGGATCCAAAATTTCAATTTAATGATCTTCGAGCCACTTTTTCATCACTCTTGCTTTGTGAAATGGTGCTCCATCATGCTGGAAAACGCACGGATCATCACCAAATTGCTCATGGATCGTTGGAAGAAGTCGCTCTTGCAGGACGTTTTGATACCAATCTTTATTCATGACAGGGTTTTTGGGCAGAATTATGAGAGAGTCCACTCCCTTGGTTGAAAAGCAACCCCACACATGATTGGTCTCAGGATGCTTCACTGTTGGCACAACACAGGACTCATGGTAGTGTTCACCTTTTCTTCTCCGAACAATGATGTCCAATCCTTGTGCTTCCTGCAGAATTTCAGTCTGTCCTTTTTTCTTGGAGATTTGAGAGAACTTTGCTGCCCTTCTTGACACCAGGCCATTGTCCAAAAGTCTTGGCCTCACTGTGCATGCTGCATGCAGCACACCAACCTGCTGCCATTCCTGAGCAAGCTTTGCACTGGTGGTGACATGATTCCGTAGCTGCCTCCTCAGGAGGAGACAGTAATGGCACTTGCTGGACACTCTGGGACGTCCTGAAGAATCACTGCAGTCGAATCTCTCTCCTTTAAGTTCTTGATGATCCGCTAAATGGTTCTTTCAGGCACAATATTCTTTGTAGCAATTTCCTTCTGAGGCCATTTTGATGCAAAGCGATGATGGCTGCACGTGTTTCTTTGGAGATAACCATTGCTAACAAGAACACAATGATTGGGAGCGCTTCTTCTCTCCTTTTATAGCAATCAGTCTGCTCTTACAATCTAATTACTATGATAGTGATTTCACCTGACTAGTACTCATTCACACTTTCACATATGCTGCTGATATGATTAGTCAATTAATGTTAGCTGGTCATTTTGTGTCAGGATAATAAAACAGTGAAATGTGTGTGAATTTTTGTGAAAAGTTGATTTTTTTGGCCAATGAAGCTTTTAGCAATTATTTAAAATGCATCTGATTACTATACAATAATCTAGAAACAATGTGAATGAACACCACAACAGCTTAAGCAGCAAACTTTGCAAAACACAAAATTTATATCACTGCCAAAACTTTTGGCCATGACTGTACAGTAACAAAACAATCCCTGCATGAACCTGAGCTAGAATAGCTTTCAGCATTAGCATTTTTAATTTCCCTTTGTAAAGAGAGTAATTCAGCTGGCGCTAGGGGTTGAACGACTTCTGATTTTTTAAAGTCGACTTTTATGGGATGAAAGTCGAGTCGAAGTCGACTAGTCGCTGATGACGTCATTAATGAACAAATAAGTCTGGAGCTGTGACA
>NW_015539926.1:768356-769365 GCF_001515605.1 Sinocyclocheilus anshuiensis
TTACTGTTTTTTTTCTGTATTTTTGATCAAATAAATGCAGCCTTGATGAGCATAAGAGACTTTAAAAAGTTTACTTTGAATTTTACATTTTAAAATTACTTTGAAATTTCTTTAAAAAACATTACAAGTCTTACTGATCCAAAACTTTTGAACGACAGTGTATACTTATATATATATATATATATATAATTTTATATCATTAATATATCATTATGTATTATGAAATTACATCACAGCACATGAGTGAGAATAACGCGATATCCGCCTTTGATCTCGTAGGTATCTGCTCCACTTCGAGAGGTCAACTATCCATCTTGCCTGCGCTTATTTCGAGAAAATAACTTTGCACCAGTCTTCTGCTGTCCCGTCCTTGTATTGTATTCCTGCAGAATTTCAGTCTGTCCTTGATGTCTTTCTTTGAGAGAAGTGGCTTCTTTGCTGCCCTTCTTGACACCAGGCCATTGTCCAAAAGTCTTGGCCTCACTGTGCGTGCAGATGCTCTCACACCAACCTGCTGCCATTTCTGAGCAAGCTATGCACTGGTGGTGACACGATTCCGTAGCTGACTCCTTCCTCAGGAGCAGTCCTGGCGCTTGCTGGACAATCTGGGAGCGAGGCGCATCTCAAACAAGCCTATTATTTAAAATGGGAATTTCTCTGGATTTACAAAACCTTGGGAATTTTTGGCATAACATAAATACACAGCTGCATGAAACACAGTGCAAGTAGTTTTTGGATATTTTATTACAAAAATCTTACATATTGTGCCTTTAAAGACATCTAATAAACGTCTATGTGACATCTGATAGGAAACGTCCTATGGACGAAGTATTGCAGATGAGCAAACACTCTATAAAAATGTCTTGCAGAGGTAAATGCAGACATCAAATATACGTCTCTGTGATACATGTGCTATCAGGGGTGTGACATTATATTAGGGTGACCATACGTGCCATTTTCCCAGGACGCGTCCTGGCCAGGATTTCTATATTGCCTAAAATATCTAGGT
>NW_015539926.1:769387-770573 GCF_001515605.1 Sinocyclocheilus anshuiensis
TATATATATATATATATATACATACATATACATATTCAAATTTTCCTCATGTTGTTGCATCACCCTGACTTTTTTTTTTTTATTTATGCCCCGCAAAACATACAATGTTTTTAATTATGAAAGCATAACATATTCACATAGGTTGGGTTGGTTCAGTGTTGTTTATTCGTGCTAGAACAATCAGTCTATTGTGACACCTCCATATCTACCTGACATAGCAGCTTTGAAAGGCCTCCAGGAATTAAGGACACCATGTTCACCTGATTTGCATGTGGGGTGGTGCGGTAGCTGCATGAAGGAGAGCGCATGGATGCCAAAACATGCCCTTCAGCTTTACTGATGACTGTTATTCAAAGCAGGCAGCGGTGGCTTAAAGGAACAGACACACGGCAGCTTTGTTCTCGAAAGCGAGAGGGATGGTGAATTAGTGAAACTTCTGGCAATGTTTCAAACACCCCCACATACGTCCCGAAAGCATCGCTATCTGCCTCATTCACCCACTAAGACAGATGCCAAGTGAGCAATTATGAGCTGACAGTTAAACAACATAAGAATTACGGGCAAACAACTCACAGTTTAACATTACGTAGAATGACCTTCTGCTCAGAGGCCACAAACTAGTGGACCATTACTTTCTAATCTCATTAAGAAACATTATTCGTCATTTAACTATATGTTATTCTTCTGAAAACTGTGTAAGTTCCAGGACCACAAAACCAATTTGAAGAAAAAGTGCACAGTTTCCTTATCAGATGAGGTTTGGAGGAGAAATTAAAGGGGTCATATGATGCGATTTCAATTTTTCCTTTCTCTTTGGAGTGTTACAAGCTCTTTGTGCATAAAGAAGATCTGTAAAGTTGCAAAGACTAAAGTCTCAAATCCAAAGAGATATTCTACATAAAAGTTAAGAGTCAACCACGCCTACCTACAACGGCTCGTTCTAACACGCCCCCACATGTCTACGTCACGATGTGGGAAGATTTGAATAACGCCGCCCAAATGTTCACGCAAAGAAAGAAGGCGGAACTTTTATTCTCGCTGTAGTATTGTTGTTGCCGCCACCGCCATGTCGTGAAGGCGCTGTGTGATTCGTTGTGAAAGCGAAACTACTTTGTTTGGTCTTCCAAAAGAGGACGATATCCGCTTCGTCATGCCTAGAGCTGATCCGTGCTGGTCGCAGAGGAAA
>NW_015539926.1:770750-778507 GCF_001515605.1 Sinocyclocheilus anshuiensis
AAATAATGTTCTTTTTAGCAGCATCATATGACCCCTTTAAGGTTTATCTGATGAAATTAATGGGAAAATGGGATGATATTAAGTAGGCTATAGGCCTGCAAAATATTTAATGCTCAAAATATGGGGTTTGTCATAGTAAACAGTAAACTACTGTATTTGCACTACAAACCAGTGTATTTATGATTATGATAATAAATATCATAAATACCCGTTTGCAATGTTTTTGTACAGCTAAAATCACTGGAAATGGCTGACAATAGAAGCCTTGCACATTCAAGTTTAAAAATGGCTGCACCTGTTCTTATGTTAAAAAAGGGTGGACAGTACAATTAAATATTTACTCACAACAACTATAGTTGTTGAACTATAGTCTTTGAGACAAGGCTCATCCATTTTTATAACAGATTTCATAACTATTTTATTAATAAGTTGTTGACTCTGCTTGTCTAAAGCATTGCAAATTAGTCATACTCCAGGTGGCATAGCAACCATAAACAACCTAGCTATTTGATTGGACGAAAATCTGTGTAGTGCAGGATGAGTCAGTATAAGGCCTATAATAGAGTTTACATAAACTCAGATTTTACAACTTGCATTCTAAGTTTATATCTCGCAGTTCTGAGTTTGCTTCTCGCAATTTTTTCCCCCGCCATGGAACAAAAAATAGCTAAAAAAGGTATAGGCTAATTGCGACTTTTTATCTCACAGTTCTCTCTTTTTTACTCACAATTACGTGTTTCTATCTCACAATTCTGAGTTTTCTTCTCAGAATTTATACCTGACCGCAATTCCAACCGCAATTGCCTTTTTTTTTATCTGATGGCAGAAACAAGTTTCCATAAGTGAGTCTATGTTCAAAATTGTATACTTGCTCATTTTTTTAATGATTTTAAACATTAGTAGGCTATACTTTGTTTTGATTTTAATCATATTTTGCATTAAAAGTTTTAACTTGACAGTTTAATCAAATTATGACTCGAGATAGATAGGTTCAAGTCAATTGCATTGCATTGAGGGATAGGCCTACAATATTCCAGCTGTATACTCCTGTATACTAGCAAAGGATAGCTTCTATTTTTGGGGATATACAAGTATCTCACAACTTAAATGTAGGCCTATCTTCACTGCACTTTGGCTCTACGCGTAAATACACGTGCTTGACGTGGCGCGGTGCAACTAAACTGCTACAGACTTGAACAATAGAAACTGACAGTGATTGTCTGGTTATATGAACGTCACCCCATTTATATGTGGACTACTTTGATTACGAGAAATGGGAGGAGCGTGTGAGAAACTGAGCAGCTTCCACATGACTGTAGAGCAGTGGAAACAGGGAGAGCAGCAGTCGAGGCGTGAGTGAGTGAGTGAGTGAACATCATGGGACATGCTCTCTGCGAATGAACTACAGCAGTCTGGAGCTTCATCCCTTCATCCCAGAGCGCGCAGACGTCTGCTGCTGAACCTCCCTGGACAATACAACAGTACCGAAACTGAGATTACAGAGTCCTGTTTTAAAGTTTAGAAAAATGAGAGCGAGTTTTTCAGCTAGTTGGATATTTCAAGGATGGATCACACACTTCGTTCTTGCTCTGTGCACGCAGGTAAGTTTGCTTAGCCTAACGTTACTATGTTTTTGCAAATGATTACAATACACCAAACTTTGTCTTTGAATTTAACGGAATTATAATAGGTAAACCGGGAATTTTATATTATGGGGAATTATGATTTTGCACTCTGTTTACGTTTTGGCTACCACAATGCCAAACTGTCTTATTCCCCTCTATTAATTTCAGCGCTTTGTTGCGAGAAGGGGTTGTGTACTTTAGCGATGTACGAATCGCGAATGACTCGTTCTTTTGAGTCGGACCTTTGCAATGAATCTCAAAAACCGGTCTGAACGCTTCGTTCGATCTGACTGAATCGCCCCAAACGGCTGTCGTGTCAACAACTTACCCATCTCTTTCGGAAGATTCGTTAATATAAGAGCATTAGAGCAATGTATGTGTAGTGAACTGAGGATTTGACTGGTGGGGCGAAAAGTAAGTAATAGCCGAATGGGGGGATGTTAAAGAATAAAACGCAATGTAAATTATGTTTGTGACTTTATTGACTGTTTTGTCAACACACGCACGAAACGAGTTGGTTTTAATAAACAACATTGAATCTTTTCAGTCAAGTGAAGTAACTTAATTTGAACATTGTTTGACATTATTAAATCTAAGATTAATTATGGCTGCAACAAACTAAACTGGGACCCATTAATTACAGTGAAGTCCAAATAATGACGCGATGACAAGAGAATTGATGACTTTTTTTTTTTTTTAAACTCTCATTGAAATGAACTGTTCAAAAGAACCGCTAGTAGTTGGATGTCAAGTCACTAATTTAGTCTGTGGCTCAAAATTGAAAAGACATACATAGACAGGCATTTTTGACCGAACGTGCTCTCTAGGTTGGCCGCTCACAAAGTTTTGAGACACTTCCCCACTCCTTCGTTCCCTGCCAGATTATTCTGAATTTTTCCCTGGAATCTGAATGGTTGCACACTTTGAGGGGAACTCCCTGTGGATGTGGATGTGGATGTTTCTGGGATTGTGCTTTGTTAATGATGGTTTTAAGTGTTTTTTTTTAATACTCAAGAAATCATTAGATCTTTCCGCCAAATGTAAATTATCATTACATTCCCAGGAATGGTGAAAAACTCCAAAACTCTCAAAAACTTGTTTTGTTCCATGCAAACATTTCGGGAAAACCCCTAATATTGGAATTTGACAAAATCTGTTATAATCTGTGTGTGAAATTAACAATTTTTACCTTTTTTTGTCTAAGCCCATTTTCATTCATATTTTCATTCATTTAGTTGTTTTCTGACTTATCTAATGTTGTATAAGGTCAAAAGTTTGAACATGTTTTCTGTTGCATCACATGTAGGTCTGAACATGTGTTTGCCAGGTTGTACAGTTATGAAAGAAAATGTCAGTACATCTGGACACTTCATTCTGGCAACAGTGCTTGCCTCTATCGGCCTTTGATACTGAGGGGCATTTTCTTTAGATGATGGACAAGTGTTTTGCTAACTAATGATTCTGTAAACTAAATTAATTATAAATGACTTTTACTCATATATACAGTTCTAGTATACAGTAATGCAGCATTGCTATCTTTTTGCATTCATAAAGAGAATAAATGCAAGGCAATGCACATGATTGAACGGAGTCATTAGGACTGTGAGTTATGATATCTGCTTCTGCTATATGCAGCGAGATCCTGTGAGAGAAGATTTCTCTGTGTGTTTCTCGGTGGATATTTTCTAACATATAATTTTTCAGGGCGTCACTGACCATGATCTTATGTATTTAGTCAATGAAAATATGTTGTGTTGCCTGAGTATAGCCTTACATTCAAATGCAGAGGATCAGAAATGAACTCTGGACATTCCTTTGGGTTTCCTGTGTTTTTTTCACATGCGTCCATCAAAAGGTCTTTAGGTTCTTCAGCAGTGGTAGAAAAACCTTTAGAATTGTCTTCAACTATGTTTAATGTCTTAATAGAAACAAAGAGGAGATTATTTTCAATGTAATTTATTGTTTTTAATTTTTTATTCGTTTTTTTTTTAATTCACATTTAGAGACACTGTAGGAGTATATATATATATATATATATGTATATGTGTGTGTGTGTATATCATCAAGGAATATAGGACACAACTTGTTTCATTTGAATAAATTGGGGTTTCTTCCTGAATATGTGTTTTTTGTTTTAGTGAAGTGAACTAGTCCCTTGTTTAGACTAAACTTGTTGTCATTAACAAATCTGTTAAGGAAATTATATTTCCTCGTGAATTTCCATGATACCCATGGATTTTCCTGAGATGATGGATATATCCATTGATCCATGATCAAGCCCAGGAAACCTAAATAGGAAAATGTTTGCTTCTGCTTTTTTTGTTTTTGTATTTGCTTGAGAGCGATAAAGAGAGCTTTCATATTTCATAAATTGCCTTCTGTAGTCCCTAAACAATGTTTCTCTTCCATTTCTATTATTTGAAAATATATGTTGGCTAGAATACAGAAAACTAAGGCTTTGCCCGTGTTGCTCATTTGAAAGCAATTTATTTTTTCACTGTGCTGTGCAAAAAAAGTTGAATCTGAGCATTATTTCTACCTATTTTAACAGTCTATAGAAGCACCTACTTCAGCCAAGTCCTTTTCACCTCCACGAGAGCCCAATATGCTGAGCTTGGCACTATTTTCTTTTTTTATTGTCTTTTACATGAGTGACGGCTGGATTTTCTCAGATTTGCACTGAATTAAAGGATTGCATTTAATTCTGCCCTGCTGTTAAACCGTGGAATGCTTTTGTGGTATCTGGAGGGATGTGGGTGGTGTTTTTTTGCTTTTCTTGTTTTTTTTTTTCTTCTTCCGAGTTGGGCAATATCCACCCACCATACACACACTCCCCCACTCTTTCATTCCCTGATGCTTTTACCACTCAAATGATCCTTATTCCTTGAAGATTCTCATTCCGACCAGAGCACATGTTCAAATAGGCCAAACGTTGTGTAGTTTTTGTGTTACTGTAGAAATCACCAAGAGGACTGGAGATACAGTGACCCCAAAAAGTATTTGAACGCTTTAGCCACACGCAAATATGCCTGAATGCCATTGCATCAGATTACGAAATAAGCAACTGGCATGCATTTTTCAAGTAAAATAATAATGTAATGTTCAAAATGAAAGAAAAACTGGTCAAACTTTACTCCTGTCTTCGGCGTCACATCATCTTCAGAAATTATTCTCATATGCTGATTTGAAACAAACATTTGTTATTATGAGTTATATAACTCCCATCCATCCATCCATCCATCCAGTTGCTGTAGTTTGGTCACAAGCATTTTATCATATAAGAGCCACTACGTTTGTTTAACTAATGTTGTAACTCTTAATTTCAGGCAGGACTGACCATAAGCTGCCAACAAAATGAATATAAGCACAACGGGGGATGCTGCAGAAAATGTGAACCAGGTGAGCAGCAATACAGACTACTTAATTATACTATGTAGAAGACACTATAAAGCAAGCCATTCATTCATTTTATGGTGTGTGAGTGAAGCCTGTCTGGGAAAAATAAGATCAGGTCTAAATCTGCTCGTTTTTTCCCATTTAAAAAGCAGAAGGATAAGAAAAGAGGAAGAGGCCTTCACACACCCACACAAACTATAACCTACAATGACTTCCACTATACAATTCAAAGAATATAATCTTTTGCAATATGGATTCACTGACCTTTTCCAATGACCAAAACAGCAAACACATTTACGTCTTTAGATGAGCAAACTTAATGCACAATATTTCTTTCAATGCAGGAAAATATCTTTTCGCTCATTGTGATGGCAGTTCGAGCACAAAGTGCCTTGATTGTGGCCGTGAAGAATACCAGCCGGACTGGAACAGTGACACTAAATGTATTCCTCAGAAGTTCTGCGATGAAGGTCAGTGTCACTTACAGTTTTTCTCAGTAGCTTTGGTGCATTTCTCGAATCAGAAATTAAATTTTCAAAACTACTTGTTCAACCTCCACATCATCTAGTCATTTGTACACATCATAAAAGCAGTTTCTCATTCTTTTGAACAAGTTGCGATTGCTTTGGTACATTCATGCAACTGATTATGTACATTTGTCTGCGGTTTCCTACATTATGAGTTGCTATTGTCATGTTGTTCAAAATTTATTATATAGTTCTCTGTGTAATAGTCTTACCCCTCAAAACATCTAGTCATTAGTTCATCGTGTTAGTCATTAAATGCAAAATGGTTGATCTAGTTGTCATAAACTGTCTAACATATTTTTTGACACATTCTTATTAGACTTTTTGTAAATTTATATGCCATGAATTGTGCAAAGTGAATCTTGACTTTCACTAATGAAGAGGATGTAGATCAACCAATGATAAATTATTTATAACCATATTTCTTTTTCTTTTCTATATCACAATGACGTTGTAATGTGTTTTTTTTTTTTTTGTCAGACCACTAGTAAAAGTGTAACTGTGAATCCTATCCAGTCTCTTTCAATCAATATCCCACATACAGTAATGTGTAAATTTGTACTTTTGAAATGGATATATGGCATACATAAGCATATGGCATACTGTTCAATACAGTAACTGTCATCCAAAATGCTGCCATAGTTTACTTTAGGTAATACTAACAAAGTGCACTGTTATATTGACAACATGACTAAGCATTTTGACTATCTTGTTTGTGAACAATGACACAAGGACTTTTCATTCTGATGGCACTGATATACAATGTTTACATATGAATAAAAGCCTACATTAAAATCTGTCATATAAATTGGTCTCTTCATTAGAAATTAGCCTACTGATTGCCACCATTGATGGACAATTTTTTTTTATAATATTAAAAATATCTGTATGACATTATATTCTGCAGTTCTTCCCTGTTGTACCGAATATCTATACTTTTTAAATTATCATATCGAAGTTAGAAATTCAAATATTGTGACAAAATTAATTTTGTAGGGTGCCACAAATTTGTTAAAATTTCCAAAGGGTGCCGCGACTAAAAAAAGGTTGGGAAACACTGATCCAGACTGTTGCCATAGTTTACATCAGGTAATACTAACAGAGTGCACTTTTATATTGACAACATGACTAAGGATTTTGACTATCTTGTTTGTGAACAATGATACAAGGACTTTTCATTCTGATAGCACTGATATGTTCATTGACATAAATACTTACTTTTGAGAGATGAACTAAGGATTTTGAGTAAGTTACAGTGCTGTTTGTGCGAATTGTTTTGAGAAATGTACAGACTTCTTTGCAAATATTAAGGATGATTCGAGAAATGCACCAAAGCGACTGAGAAAAACTGTAATATGTGTAAAGAAAGAATATTGATTAATTGCGCATTATATTTTGACACCACGCACTAATCATTCTCTACAGGTAAAGGATTTAACCGCACTCGTCCACGCAACCCTATAGCGGCTGAACCGTGTCGGTGCAAGCAGGGTTTCCACTGCTCTCTGATCAACTGCGAATACTGTGAGGCCATTAAAAAATGTCCTGCAGGAGAAGGAGTCGTAATGGGCGGTAAGAACTTGTGGTGACTACACAGATTTGACAATGAAAAAGATTTGATCATTTTAAATCTTATTCTGGGGGAAAATATTGATAAAGGGATAGTTCATGACATGAATAACATGAAGGTGAGCAAATGATGACAGAATTTTCATTTTAGGGTGAACTATCCCTTTTATAAGTTTATTCAGAAGTTTAAAGTGGGAGACATTAATTATATGCCTTATAGATAGATGAAGTGTACCCGTAATTGAGAGTGCAGTAAATCAGTGGCTGTTCCAGCTCTGTGGTTTTGAGCACAAAATTTAGTTCCAAATGGATACAGTTCACAGAAATGGATCTGGACATGCTGTAGTTTACAAATTATCTTTAGCATCTTGACATTTACACTGTAATTAAAATTTAAAAGCATTTTTAAATCTATAGCTTTCTATATCTATAGAATCTGTCTGTCTAGATAGATAGATAGATCAAATGAGAGATAGAACAGTAGATAGATTGATAAAACAATAAATGTATTGAGAAAAAAGATAGATAGATAAAATGAGAGAGAGAACGGTAGATTGATAAAACAATAAATGGATTGAGAAAACGATAGATAGATAGATAGAGAGATAGATAGATAGATAGATAGATAGATAGATAGATA